>NW_007580140.1:49956-59992 GCF_000690725.1 Stegastes partitus | reverse complement strand
AAGAATTGCATGTATGTGTTACGCCAAACTCCTATTAGCCAACTTACTAACATGTTGGAGCATCAAATACATTTTTAAAATACAGACACTGGGGGAAGCTGAATAAATTAGCTTCAGCTAACGCTACCTTACCTGCTAGCTATCACTAGCCAGTGTCCAATCACTGCTGTTTGGTTTTTACCTGTTTTTTTTTTCTTTTTCTATGTTTCATAAAATTGCACATTTCTATCGCATCATATGGATTTTATGTTAGAAAGTTAGATTCAGTTCTTAACTCTTCTGACCACATTTATATGTGAATAAAAACTGTAAATAGGTACATAAATATATAAAATCTGTGTTTTTTGGTTTTGCAGCAGCAGGCATTGGGGACACTGTGTAATGTAGTTTTTCTTCCTTTATCAGGAAATGAGGGAAACATTTTCCAGATTGACGAGGAAACAGGAAACATCACGATGACTAAAGCTGCTGATATTGTCGGACCAATAACCCTCACAGTTCTGGTAAGTAATAATAAATCTGTTTTCCACATTTGTTCTGTGGTGATTTTGAATGAGGAGTTAGTTTCTGCAAATCATTTCACAAGAAACAGCCTTCTTTTAAGGGATTTAACTTTCTTCTGGCCTTCAGGCGTCGCAGGTGACCAACAGAGATCAGTTTGCAGTGACACAGGTGACCATCGAGGTGATGAAGAAGAGCAGGAACCCTCCTCGCTTTGAGAAGGAGCGATATGAAGGATTTATCTACAGCAACTCGGTCCCGGAGAGCATGATCCTTCGAGACCGGAGCACCAACCGGCCCTTCAGGGTCCGAGCCCGAGACGAGGACTTCGCCGGCGTGAGTGCTCTTTATGTGGCACGAAATATCAAGCGTTTACATTATTTCTCCTTAAATTAATAAAAACTGGAAACATAGCTGGACTTTATAAATATATAATCATGAATTTAATGATCGCCCCAATCAAAATGAACTAGTCAAATGATGATAACAATCCTCAAACCATAACAAGAATCTACATCCATACTGGTTCTGAACAGCTGTTCTTAAGATGCCTCTGTTAGCATGTTAGCATGCTAATTGCAGCATTTGATTTGCATGCTGTAATTAGCATGTTATTTGATTTAACTGATGTCAGTGGTACGTCAGTGTTTGTTTCTGTTGATGTTGTTGTTTGTTTTTCTTCAGCTTCGTGGTCAGAAATCACCTCATGAACCTTTAACAGCACAGATGCTGAATAAAATAAAACAACACTGACAGTCCTTACATATGTTTCTTTGGTGCATCTTTGTGTTTTCAGGGCGTGAATCCAGATGTGAAGTATGAGGTCCAGTACAGCAGCTATGTCAACGTCACCTCGGACGGTTTTGTGATCCTGAAAAGAGTTGTGAAGACGGAGTCCTTCGCACTTCAGGTGACCCATGTGTCGACTTTTTAGGCTCAAAATCAGATCACAGTGTCTCTGCTCACACTTTCTGACACTTTCTGCTTAAATCTTTCGCTGCCTGCAGCTCCGAGCAGTGGACGCGACGACGGGGGAGTCTGGAACTGCAGCGCTCTCTGTTCAGGTGATACCAGGTAAGACCTCCTGTTTTACCAGAACCTCTTATAACCAACCGCCAGTACAGGTCATACCAAGTGGCTTATTTAATATGTTTAGTACTGGTATGCTGCTACACTATTGGGCGAAAATCAGTAGCTGCTTCGCCAAAGTGCTTTTCAGTAGAGACGTACGATTGATGCTACGAATTTACCCAACAAATGTAGATATTGTTATTTATTATGTAAAATTATAGGAATAATTTTAAGATTGCAATTAAAACCATCTTGTATTTTTATACAAATTTACGTGAGTAATTTTAAAATTAAGGTTTCGAGCCAATAATATAATTTATTTTGCAAATTTACACTAAATATTAGAAACTATCCAGAAGTCCAGCAGAACCAGGCTTAGAATGTAAAGTGTTTTCTTTAATAAAGACTCATGAATACCCCAGGACAGCTGGACACTAGTTTTTATCAGTCAAACATGAGGAAATTGTTGCTTTAATATTAATAATTGCTCTCTTTATATGGTGCTTTTGAGAGTTACACAGTGATTCACAAAAACATAAAACCAAAAAATACCAGAGACATGTTAAATAGGATTAGAAATAATACAAAACTAGTCACAGCAGTTCCTCTGGTTTTTGCAATTGGCCTCATAAATCGTCAGCATGTTGGAGATATATCAGCAGCTAAAGTATATGCGCATTTTAAGCATTTATTATAAAACTCTATTGTGCAATACACATGTAACCGTGGACTTTCACCGGATTTTATAAATCGTCCTGCAGCTGAGGCTGATGGAAATGTTATTGTTTGTGGCAGCAGGATGGTGAGTGTGGAGGAGTCAAAATAATAGTGTAACAGTGTTCATGGTAATGAAGGAACATGTGACCCAGCAACAGGGCAGCTCACTGAGGAGGAAAGTTAAAGTATAGACACACACACACACACACGCACGCACGCACACACACACACACACGCATGGGGATTTGTTGACAAGAGCAAATCTATACAATATCCTTAACTTAATATACTGTTGGGTCTTGACCTCAGTAAACAGGCAGAAGTTTGTGTCACTGTTAACTGAATTTCAATTACAAGAACTAGATTAGTATTTTAAAAACTGAATATGGACGCAGACAGAGTGGAATTTTCAGCAGGGATCGAATACAGTTTTAGAGCAGCTGAATTAACGTTCAGTCTAATAGATTCAATTTCAAATTATTGGCTTCAAATTTGTTTTTTAATGGCAAAAGAATTTGAAATTATGTGATTCAGATTCAAACTTTGATACAATTCTGCAAGTTGAGCATCAAAATATAAATGATTAAAATTCAGTTTCTAGTAGCTCAGGGAGATACAGGGAGATGACACATATGTATATATATGATTTGGCATCTGATGATTTGATGCTCGGTTGCTTTATTATTATTCTGCAGACTTGTCCTCAATCAAACCCAGACAAAACTTAGACATATTTCACACACAGTAAATTAGTTGACTTCCTAATTTTTAAAAATGTAATCATGACTAACTCACGGCAGACATACTAACCATCATGTGGAAACCAAAAGTTAAATAGTGTTTACAGTATACTAGTAGTGTAGCAGTTCAGATTTTTGCAAACCTTTTCAGGTTCTACATAACTGCAAACTATGTTTAGTTTTAAACTGTTCAACCGTAGCTTGTCCACCTGTGTTCCTCTGCAGCTGTGGCCATCCCATCGCCCTCAAACATCGGCTATCGTCCAGGCGACATGGCGCTCCTGGGTCTGATCATGGCGGCTCTGCTGGTTCTCTGCCTCATTGTGATTGGCTTCCTGATTTCGCGCTTGTGGAAAGGAAACGCGAGCATGGACAAACTATGCGAGGTGAGTCACTTAACGAAATGTGGCCGTCACTTCAGGCTTTTGTCCACAACCCACAGACACTCAGTTTACAACAATGACTCGGACTGATGAATCGAATAAATGACAATAGCTTGTAAAAATGATATTCTCCTAATTAATATTGGTGTTTCCACTTTTGCTACAACTTTGAAGCCTGAAACAATTTCCCTGTGGGGATTATTAATGTTATTCTGATTTATTCTCTTGTGATAACGGACACAAAAGCACCTCCGTACTGTCATGGCTCAGATGTCAGAGACACACTCAGCTGTTTAATGTGTAGAGCTTCTCCTGAGTGGCGTTGATGAATATTCATCAGCTGGAATCCACAGAAGAGCTCTGTGTTAAAACAGAACTCTCTCTGAAACCACGGTGGCAACTGTGACATCGAACAAAGCTTCGATCTCCTCCATACTCCATTAACGGCTGTATTAATGGGGGGCCTCTCTCCTGCCTGTAGTGCCTGGGCCCCTGTCTGCGGTCCGACCAGCCCCGGTCCGGTCACAGGGACTCGCTGCAGTACACCAACGACGGCTTCCAGAACGAGGCCGACCCGGGCCGAGGGGGAACCAGGCGCTGGAACAACGTCATGCCCAGACGCAGCACCTTCCCCCAGCCTCGAGGTCGGGTCATCCCCATGGACAGACGGAGCCGCCACTGCTCCTCCTGCGGCGTCTACACCAACCACGTCCCCAAGGGCAGCCCCTCGGCCAGACCCTCCAGGAGGGGCAGGGGAGACGGGGACGAGTACAGCATGAGGTCCATCCTGACCAAGCAGCGGAGGAGGGAGGGCCAGAAGACGGTGTGGTTCAAGGAGAGCGAGGACTCCTCGGACATCGAGGTGGAGATTATCCCCGACACCGTGGGCCGGGTGGAGGAGGAGACGGAGGAGGAGCTGGAGGGGGAGGTGGAGATGGAGGGTGTTGTCAGAGATCCGGCTGCCCCGCTGAGAGAGTCCGACGGCGGGCAGGAGAGCCAGAGCACGGAGTCCGGCGAGGAGCAGGACTCTGGAAACGGCAGCTTAGAAAAGGAGAAGGGAAACCAGGAGGAGGAGCGCTGACAGCAGAGGTCAGACTGGACACGAGCAGAACGCTGTTTGTTTTCTTGTCACTTTGGATTCTGCAGCCTCCAGCAGAGGCCTCAGCAGGCCAGGATGACACGGCAAACATCTCTGAACAACTGCCAAACCTCAAGAAGGATCCAAAAAGTATTTATCTTCTACTGTGAGTATCTTAGAATACAGAGTCAGTGGGCATAACTTCATATGGAACAGTTCTAAGCAAGGATACACCACAAGCTCTATAACACCTGTACCGAGGTGACATGTTTTCCTGGTTCTGGATATCGTTTATGGTCATAATAACAACATACTCACTCATCTCTAGTGCTTCAGTAGAAGGCACATTTAATTTATATTCGGTCCTCTTGTCCAAGAAGCTTTCACTGTTCTGACAGGTGGAGAACTGAGGCTGCTTCTTCTCATCCTCAGCTTGTATGACGTGAGTTGTGAATGGTTGGTGAAAGAGTCTGGGAAGTCAGGACTGCACTCAAACTAGTGTCCTTCACCTTTAGATGCAGATGGTGAATCTCGTCTGGACAAGATGTTCTCCTGAGTTGACTGGCTGTGTAGTCTCTCCTGTGAGCTCCTCAGACTGCACAGACAACACTGCTCAGCTCGTGTTTGGATGTTTTATTCTCAACCAATTTGTGTCTTTTTTTTGAGTCTCAAGTGCACTGGGATGTTGTGTTTTGGAAAAAATCCTTCTAAGTTTTTCAGAAAATCCAGCTACACAAGAGGTACCACATTGATCTGCCTGCCATCCATCTCTGTTTGATGATGTGCTGGTTTTTCAGCATCTCTTACATGAGATGGGTAGCCTTCTTAATGTGTTGACTGGAGTTTCTGTAAAGCTCTAAACAGCCTCCCAGTGCACGTCAGAGCCAGCAACACTCTGAGACACAAACCTTGAAGATAAAACAGCCAAACTAACGCTGAGCAGTGTTGTATATGTGGTCCAATGCAGCAAAGAATGCACAGACCTATATTTTGGAGAGACTAAATAGCCCTTCAACACAAGTGAGCAGCTCCTCAGGACAAGACTCAGCGGTCCATCTGCATCTAAAGGATAAGAGACACTCCTTTAGGGAAGCAAAGTCCAAGCTGTGGACAGAAAAGACAGATAGTTTGAGAGAGGAATGAAGGAAGCCAGTGGAGAGGGTCCACAACACCACTTATCGGGTACTTACAATGCAGTCTTGACATCCCTCCTCAGACAGCGTCACCACCATTCACATCTTGACTCACATGGATTCAGAGTAATGACACCTGGATCTGAGGAAGCCTCTTGGATGAGAGATGAAACATCTTCAGGAACCGTAAAGAACCAAAAAAGTGGTCAATGTGCCTTCTACTGACCCACTCAGGATTACCATGATCTGGATCGCTGAGAATCTACAGACTTGTTTTATCTTTATTTATGAATAGTTTTCTTTATTGAATTTCCAGGAAGTCCACTCTATCATCGACTACATACCAACCATAACAGATTTTATCCTCACCGCCTGCTCCTACCTGCAGTCAGGTGAGTGGTTCTGTCTGCGGTGGAACGCCGCCGTGGTGCTGTCACGATTCCTGCACACATTCTGTACGAGCTTTACTAAACCCAACAAGTGTCTGGATTTTATTGTGAGAAGCGGACGTGAAGACGGACGTTATCTACTGAGTACTAAACAGCTGAAGGGACTTTTTATGTGGACTGTATTTTATCAAGGATGTTGGTTAAAATAACTACTTTTGTGGGAACTTTGTGGTTAATGTATAGTTGACATTTTGTACATTTAAGTGACGTTTGAGGGAATAATAAAGTTTGAGTCTAGGGATCGCCTTGCTATTTGTATATTAATATTTCCTCACACCAGCTTCTTGTGAGAAAGCCTTGTTTAAAGGAATAGTTAGACAATTTATTAAATGTTTCTCGGGCTCAGACTACTCAGTATGAGATTATAATTACGCATTTTGCCGAGAAACGTGACACCCAGTCAAAATATTAGGATGGAGGAGGCAAAGTTGAGGGAATGAGATGTAAACAGACTAGTGTTAGAAGCAGCAAGTACGATAATACTGGGAGTTATGTGTTTGGGAACCTTTGGAAAAACTGAATTGCAGTAGTCGTACATTCATGTCGTATTAGAATACGAAGAAAAATTTGTTGAAAAACCAACAACAACAAAAAAAAGCCCCTCAAGTAGGAACAAGTTGGAAATTCTGTGAAAATTTTGATTATTGGTACAAATGTACATATGACACATCAGTTTTGTTTTTTATTTAATTTAATGTTAAGACAGGTAAATACACCAATGCTCTGCTGTGTATTATGAGATCAGTATACAGAAGTTCTACAGTTGTGAACATGTAGTGCCGAAAAAGAAGGCTGTCTGAAGATGAAGTGATAATATTCTAAACATAGTGTACATTTAAACCGATACTGATGGTTTTCAGTGGTTAAAATGTTTTGCTGTTTACTCAGTTCATTGCTTCCTGTCCACTCTGTTTCTCAAAACTCTGCATAAGAACCTCATACAACCCCGATTCAAAGAAACCAAACTGTCTCTTTAAAAGGTAACAAACGCTGCCAACCAGGACCTTCTAAAGCTCAGTTATTAACATGCTACATCTCGTTTGTTTAATCCATACAACAGCAGCAGTGGAACAACAGGCTGGGGTTTAACGGTGGATTATGTGCCGGACTGTTTCTGAGCCTGGAAGTTTTGTTGTCACCACGAGGTTTAAAGAAATCCAAGAGAGACTCCAGGAAGTAACTGCAAACAAAAATAATTACAGCCTGACTCCACATAAAACCTCAACCAGAACAGTTTACATTTGTGTGGAATAAATGAGACGGCATGTTGGTCAGGTGTGCCGGCAGGTAAACTGTGTTACCTTTGAACAATATTTGTTGCTAAGCTGAGCCAAGCAGCGGCTTTCTGTGGCTTCACATCATTCAGCTCTGAGAATCAACATGCTGAAGAACTTCTTCAGATTCATTCATCAAAGCTACACAACACAGTAACACATTTTCTTTCAAAAACAGTTTATTGACGCCAATCATGTTAATACAGTCGTATTAATAGTCGAAGACCAAATTCATTCTAAAAACCTAATTCAAAGTACTCTTTTACAACAAATCCCTGATTTAAAAAAAAAAAAAAAGGAAAAAAAAAAAAAAGATCACTTGGATGTTTGAAAAGGGCAGTACCACCACAATCCGCTGATCCCTGATCATATAAACTCACACAACCACCAGGTCCACAATCTGTTTCTCTCACGCTGTCACAAATGGTAAAAATTCTTCAGATCAGTGCATTTAGGCTCTACACAAAGTCTATTGCTAAATACGGTTTGATTGCAAAGCAACAGAAAACGTGTGCAGCTCAGATTTTGAAGCTTGAACATGACACTCGGGTGCAGGATGTGCTCATTTGGACTTAGCGAAGCCCACCCTGTTGCTGTCGCGGTCGAACACGGTGTAGTACTGGCCGATGAACACGTCTCCCAGAATCCACAGCGGCCCGGCGGGGGCGGGGATGTCCAGGCCCATGAAGCCGCTCAGACAAATCGTCTTTCCAGCCTGAGTCTCCTGCAGGATTGGGATGAAGAGAAAGTCACAGAGTTATGACAAAAATGTGAACCCCAGAACCTGTGGCGGGTTTGAAAGAAAACAAACACAACAAAAAAAAACAAAAAAAAAAACCCAAAACTAAATCACCAAAATTACACCGGGAAAAAAAAACAAATTGTGCTCGTCACACTTTTACTTTCTTGGATCATTTTCCACTGCAGTAGAAATTCCTGCACCTCTATGGAAACAGCATAACTACGACTAGAAGGAGAGAGAACCTAGGAAATGATTCTGAGCACTAACACACAGATGTGATGCTATTTCATCCAACATCTTGCCAACAGTTTGCTTTTCTGTATACTGGTTTTGAGTGTTCTGCAGTTATTTTATTGATCCAGTATATTTTGTTTTCCTCTCAGTCTCTTTTGTTCTCTGCTCTGTGGAAACACTGCCTGCAGTTCAGCTGAAAACTGAGTTGTCAGGTGGTCACAGCTGTGTAAGACTCGTTTGTTCAGTTGTACCGAGGAACACAGATATTCTTATTTCTTTTACAGACTCTGGGGTGAACTGGGAATTTTTAGAATTTTTGATCTTACATTAAATTTTCTTGAAGGAAGCAGAAGTCACACAATTTGTTCAAAGACTGTCAGAAAGTGGAAAATGTAACGATGCTTCACATTTTATTTGAAGTTTCTGTCTGAAAAACTGAACGTTTCTTTCAACTTGGCGGCACGTTTTGAGGTTCAGTGATGACATTTCACAAAATCACTTCATTCTAAATGCCAAAAATTTTTGCACCAGATCTTGACAAAAACGAAGAATTCTGGGCTTGTTGGTGCAACTGAGAAACAATCAGTTGCGACCAAACAGTCATGAAAAAAACGAATGAATGAAAAAAAAAGAAAAAACGAATGACCTGCTGAACTGCAGGCTGTGTTTACACAGAGCAAAGAAATGAGAGGGATTGGGAGGAAAATAAAACCTACTTCATCAATAAAATAAATGTAGTATGACTCAGGAACAGCACACAGAGAAACAAGTTGCTGGAAGATACATGACAGCATGTGGAGCCCCATGTTTCCCACTATTAGTGACACCTGTGGGCACTTGGAACTACGTTGAACATGTTGATTCCAGGGTTGTTTTCTAATTCTTGTAAAGTAAATGAAATCAAAAAAGTTCAACTTTAACTGTTTTCTTTTGTAAGATTAATGGTTTTACATCTTTGTTACATGGCAGGACTTTATGCTGCAGTGAAAAACGCTGCAGGTTCCAACAACAACAACAACAACAACAACAACAGTAATAAAAACACTCAGAAGCTGCTTGGGTTTCAGACCATAAATAAAAATGGGAATGTGACAGTCCAGGAGTGAGCACCAACGAGGAAAACAAACTGTGATCCCTCCTCAGACAACAAACCAGCCTCCTCCTGGTTTTGCAAAACGAAACAAAGCTGCACTTGTTTTGTTTTTTATGACGTAACTCAGAGTCAGTGTTGTTTTGTTGGTGCAGCGGGCGTCTCTGTGTCGCCCTCTGCTGGATGATAAACTGCATGTGCTGCACAGCGTCTCACCTTGAGGACGTACTGCTCTCCTGTCAGACTGTAGCTCTGTCCGCCCACATTGAAGGTGATGACGGGCAGCGACGGGATCTTGTCGCAGTTTATCATGTACTGAAACACAACCGACAACCACGTTTCAACACACAGATCATTTATTCAACTCAAGACTAAACGGACGTATAAGAGAATAATAAAGGTGCAGGTGTTTTACGACTCTCTCATTGATCAAACTGTCTGAATGCTGTTTTTTTGCTTCAACAAACCCAGTAAAGCTCGTAAGGCTGAAATTAATGATTGATTTTATTAATCTGCTGATTATATTCACAATTAATCATTTGAGTGATCAGAAAATCAGCAAAAGACAAAAGTAAGTAAAATATGAGCCCTGAACCAGCAGATGTTTGCAAAAAGAAAAAAAAA
>NW_007580140.1:19654-49346 GCF_000690725.1 Stegastes partitus | reverse complement strand
TTTGCACTGCTGGAACAAGAAAATAAATGACCACATGATGGAAATAAATTCATGGACTTTGTTCTGCTAAAGGGAAATTAAAAACCAACATTTAGCAGCCAAACTGTATCACATGATTTGTATATCAATAAGCTGTCACTGGTGAAATGATGCATTACTTTAGTTGCACTGTGTGAAGGTAACATGATGAATTCATGGAGGGTTATTCTTCAGAAGTACGAGTATCTCACCTCTCCCTGGATCAGAGGGAAAGCTCCGATGGCCTTCTGCAGGGCCTTGACCTCGGCTGAGGGGCCAGTGATCAGAGACGTCCCGGTGTCCACGATGGCCTCGCAGCCGCCTTTGCACAGACTCAGCTGGCTGCCGATCGCCATCCTGCCACACAAACACACACGTACGCTGGTCAGACAACATGTCACAACACGGCTGAAGGAACTCAGCAGAGCGTTGGAGGTTATTAGTTGGAGCTGCTGGAGATCAGACACCCTGTGGTCGTGTTTAAACCCACCACTGCTGACTGGAGTCCATCACCAGCAGCCTGACTGGTCACTTACTGTCTAATATATCCAAAATCCTGCCATGCTTCATCTGTTCTGCTTCATCTGTGCAAATATGTCAGTATTTAAAGTACAATCACATCATTAATGTGTCCTGTGTTGAAAAAAGTTTGGAAACTAACCTATTAATGTACTTTTTTCCCCTTAAGCAGCTTTAACAAACCCAAAACCTGCTCGTGGGTTTGAAAGGCAAACTCATCTTAAAAAATGAAATTAAAATGAGCAAAATTACGCCATTTGCACAAACCAGATTCTGGAAAAAACTAAAAATTCTGCACTGCTCTGCAAAACTGTGAAGCTAAGACTGACTCAGCTGTGACCAACAGTCATGTGACAAATATTTAGAGAGTTTTCTGCTGAACTGCAGGCCGCGTTTACACAAAACAGTGATGACAACTATAGCAACAAATTAAAAATGTACGTGGTAAAATATCTGTAGCATGTGGATACACAGAGTTCTCTCCAGTATGGTAACACCTGTGGTAAAAAAGAAAAAGACTTCTGGCATAACTGTGTCATACTGCACTAGACATTTCTGAGTCTCTCTCCGTCTAGCCTTGGCTGTCCTGTTTCCATGTTCCTGCTTCTGTTCGCTGAGTTGGCATGAATCACCTCCCTTCGACTGTGATCTTTTCAAAGACAGTCATTCTGAACAACCTCTGTGCTGGAGTGTAATAGTCGAGCGCTCACCCGTCCATGTGGATCTGCCAGTAGGCCTGGCGGCTGATGTTGACGTAGTGGAAGTCGCCGCTGTAATACTTGGGGTCGGTTCCTCCGAGCAGCAGCTCGCCGCCGGGCTCAGTGTCGGGGTTCCTGCAGAGACCAAACACAAACTTTAAAACATCAGAGTTTGTTTGTGTCCATCAAAGAAGTGAACATTTTAACAGTCTGTTTCATCAAAACACCATCGCAGAGCCAGTTTCTTAAACAAACTAAACTTATCGTAAAAAGCATTTACCAAAATAAGTTGATTTTTTTAAACCTTTTTACCACCATATATAGATCAACATAACCACTTCTGTAGTTCAATACAGAGTTGAATTTAAGGCCCCACTTTCTGTCTAAAGTCTCTTAAAACACATTGTGGACATGTTTACTGAGTAGGAGCCTGCAACAGAGGTTATCGTCTGTTCACTCAATAACGTCTGAGAATGTTCCACCTGCACCACCTGTTATCTACTGCTGTGTTATCAGTGCTCCTGTTCACAAGAACAGAGCTGAACAGGCTGTTAGCAGCACCATAAGTTTAATTCAGACCGTAGAAAGCTGCTGCTGCCAGTGGTGACTTCATCTACAGCAAAGTATGGTGACGAATAATTGTTTATGATCTGTTTTTTTTTTTTCATCTGAAAACACTAAAAGTTAAGTAAGAATGAGACTGGCTGGTACGACCTGGATGCTAAAATCTCTCCAAACAGAAAAGAAACACTGAAATGCTAAAAGTAACTTGGAATCTCTGTTGGCAGGGGAAGTACAGAGCAAACAAAACAGGAAGATATCAGTCACACCTTAAAAGGATCATTTATTATTTCTCCATTGTGTCTCCATGAGTCATGCTCACTTCACACAAAGTTGATATTCAGGGAAACAAGAAGTCAAACAAACAACGCATCACTTTAAGCATTTCTTTTCAAGTCTGACTAAAACTAAAAATGGCTTCCCGAGATTCTGGTGTGTTCCTGTAGAGTTTATCTCTCACCTGTTCAGGTAGAAGGAGAACACGTTCTTCTCCACCTTCTTCTGGTTCATGATGTTGTCAAACACTGGAACCACGCCGTCCACGGAGATGCGTGGGTAGGCCATGCCGAGGATCCCATCGAACTTGGCGGCGATGAAGGCCACGCCGGGCTGCTTGATGGCCTCCCCGAACAGCTGTTTCTCCACCGACAAGCCTGCGATCTGGAAGGAGGCGGTACAAATAAAATAAATGTAAATAATAATACAAGTTTTATGTGACTGCTGGGTCTTTATATTTCAGATTTTTAGAACAGTTTCCGCTTCACCATCTCAAATTTGCCTGATATTTTGACACAATAAAATGCGAATATTTATAAAAACATTTGTGAAATTTAGCTCAAATATATCAAATACTTTCCAAGGCACTGTATTTTATTATTTTTTTTATTATTATTGCCTATTGACCCCATGAAAAATCAACTAAAAAAGGTAAATTAACAATTTCCACATATTTTTTACACATAAAATTTGAGACTGTGTTTGGATTGTAATATTTCAGCAATTATTAAAGACAGAAGCCTGATTTTTTCACTGTTTTTTCTCATCGCATCATTGATTCAGAATCTGTGATCATGGACAAGTGCTGAACTGTCAAATGGATCAAAATTGATTCTCTTGTTTTGTTGTCCATTGAGAATAAAATTGGCTTCCAAGACCAAAGCAACAAGTTGGACTTTGTGCAGAAACTAAAATATGAGCACATGTATATTTATAGAACATTTACCTTCAACCATTTAATAATAAATGCAAATTTAGCAAGTATCAATGTTCCAGTTCACTCTGTTTCTCAAGCCTGCAAAAGGGGATCCAAAAATTAAAAAAATACACCCGCATCAAAAAATAAATATGAAGTTGTATTCGGAGAACCAATTTGAAAGTCCAGAACTCTGCTCTACTTGGACGAGTCCATCGACCAACATGTTTGTTTTGTGGTACAATTTGTCGCATCTGCTCGATTAGTTACGAAAGCTTTTTGTGACCAAGTATTTCACATTAAAAAGTATTCAGTGTGCTTTGTTTTGGATTATTGTGACACAAATAGTTCAGAAAATATCACTACGACCTTTTCTTTTTTTTTTATTGTGAGCTCAAAGATGGAACTTCTTGTTATTTTAAAAATATACCAGCTCACCCATAATCAGACACCATTTGATTCAGAATCTGCAATGTTACTCAAGTAGATCAATCTCATAATGAGAAATTACAAAGACAATTTCAGGCTTTTATCTTTAATAGTTCCTGAGCCTCAAATTTCAACGTGTGAAAAAACCTGCTGAAGGTTTGTTGATTTCAGGAAGTATTGGATATAATAAATCTTCACCATTTTAAACATTCTTGGTTTATGATGAAAAAGTTTTACACAAATCAGAGATGGTGGAGCAGAAGCCCCCGAAGCTTTACTGTGACAGAGCCGACAGTCTTACGGTGCACGTGTCCTGGCTGAGGTATCCTGACAAACTGCCGCTGCCATACTGAATGGCGAAGGCGGTGCCGTTCTTCACGTATGTGCTGGATTTGCCAGAGTTATATTTGTGGTGTAGCACTGTGGACAGAAAAACAAAACACAAGGATTAGTCAGATCCTCTAAAAACACAGCAGACACGATGTTTCAGCTCCGACAGACTCACAGCAGGCGATGTCCAGGATGGAGCAGTGGACCGAGGGAACCCACAGGTTGGAGGAGCCGGTGTCGAACACCACGGTGAAGGGCTGAGGAGGGGTCCCTAAGCTGATCTCACCATAATACTGGGCCTGGTTTAAAGAAAAAAAAGACAGCTAAATTCAGCTGAGAGAGCACATAATTCTGCAGCTCAGGAAGGCAGATTAGGATAATCTCAAGAGAAACAGAGCAGATCTAATGATTCAACAACAAGGTTTCATTGTACCAAAAGGTAGTTAAAGTGAAACAGTCGGTCCTGTTCTCACAGCTGATGAGGCCTGTCAGCTGTCGGCGTCAACAAGTGTTTTACAGGACGTGGGTCAAATAGTTACACTGAGTCGTGTCAGGAAATGAGCTGCTTCAGTTCAACAGTAACCACAAGGAGGAAACTGTTAGTCCACAGATTCAGGAGGTGAAGCAAACTGCAGTTTCATGTGATTGAAAGCAGCTCTGGTCAGACGCTTTGTTGCTAAATAATGTTGAAGTTTCTGTCGAGTCACTGAGGAATCTTTGTACTTCCTCCTTCTGAGCAATAAGTAGAAGTCAAGTGTCTCCGATTCACTCTGTGATTGACTTTCTCTTCTGCTTATTCTTACTTCTTTATCCAGATGTCTGACATTCGTGGTTCTGCAGATTCAAAAGTTCAACTGAAGATGTAGGATTTAATTTAACGCCTGTTTCTCCACCAAACCGTCCAAAGTTGGGAGCAAATGAAGCTGGTATTATATCACATTTCCAACTGATATGAATAATTAAATGAACAGATCAATGGATTAACTGCTTAAAAACGATTCGGTCTTTGTAAAGCTTCAAGAATGGCTGATCAGTCTTCCATTTAGGAAGAATTAATTCACAACTTCAGTTATTTTTAAAGCAGATATGTGAAACATTTGCTGGTTTTAGCTACAGAGTGTTGATATTTCTGTCACATATTAAGGTAAATGACATCTCTTTGACTTGTGCACTGACAAAAAACAAGGTTAGAGAGGTTTTCAAAAGCCAAGCCTCAACACTTTCTAAAGGCCTTTTTAATTAAACTGAATTCAAGGCTGTTATCAGACACTCCAACAAGAATTTAATTAAATTTGTGACACCTGAAGTGTTGGAATCGTACATTTTCTAATATCTGACTGACATGCACAAAAATCCACTTGAGAAAGAAATGTCAAACCCTGCACGGACAAAACCAAAATAATGTGAACAGCTTGATGTCACTGGAGGACTGTACTCATGCCGACACTCATACAGTCAGTAATGTGAATAATGTGTCTTTGTGGGATTTGATGCAACTCTTTGGTTAAACAATAATATAAAACATGAAGAATCTCTAACCCTGAACATTTACCAGTTTAGCTTGTTACACTTAAATAGGGCTGAACAATTTGGGAAATAATCAACGGACAGACATTGCATTTGTGACGTGACATCATTTTTATAGTCAAGCTTCAGTTCAATGTCCACTGCGCAATAGATTTCAAACATGTGATTATGACAAGCCATATCAACAATCTTGTGACTGCCACACAAGGACACTTTAAACTGGGTCAGACGTCCCATCGTGCTACAATAAACGAGGTGTGTCTGCTAAATAACAGGACTGGGCTCCTGTCAGTTCAACCTGAATCCCACAGTACACACTGATCAATGGACGAGCATAAACCTATATGTTTCAAATCTGCTGAACTTAAACAAAACTATTTAACAGCCACACCATATACATCTTGAATTGCAGCCATTGTTATTTGCTAATTGCATTGTTTCAAATCCGGATTTGCATTTAAATCAAATAAGTGTTATTGTCAGGTACACCAGGCTTAAACTAATCCAGCAGTCTTCCCATAAATCCTCCTTCAGTGAGGTTCAAAAGTTCAGCTTTTGCTTGGAGGATGTACCGTTTTATAGACGGGTTTCTTTCTACTATTCAGCTATTCTTGTTCCAGCAAACTGCACTCAGAACACATGACAGACAACTTGTAAAGTGGGTATAAAGCACAACTACCTTCCAAGGCCACATCACTGGAGAAACATGTGATTGTAGGAGCATCAGCAGAGATTATTTTTAAACCCACGACAGCTGACGTTAGGATGTAGGTGACTTCATGTAGTCCCGAGTTCAACCTGTGTGAACTTTTGAGGTGGAAATTCAAGAGTGTCGGAAATATGAGGAGGATTCCTTAAAGCAGTTTTTGTTTTTAAAACTCAGACCAGTATATGTAGAAATGAGACATTTAACAGTGTAAAAGTGCCAAACCTTAAACATATCTGTGGCATTTTTGTATTGCAATCTCTTGTTGCTCATTGGTTGAGATATACGATAACATAAGAAAGCCTTCAGTTGATAAAGTGTTCAATATTTGCTCAGGTAAAACACCAAACCTACTGGAGAAAACCATAGCTAGAAAGAATCTTATCAGATGTGTTTATGCTTCTCTTCTCGGTCTCTACACCGTGACTGATGTGATCATTTAAGAAAAAAGCTGATTACTCAATATGTTCAGTCAAACTGGAACTGAACAAACAAACTGTCAGCTGATGGGGATCAAGAGGCTTACAGCTCAGTGAGTCAGACGCTAAAGGTTCCTCCTCTGTCTTTCTCACACTTTGAATCAGCCTCTCTGAGAACCTACTCCATGTTTGCAGGGGATTTGCTGGTCTTGACAGACTCTAGCCTAATTTTCTATGCAGCTTTTACAGAAAAAGGTCGAGGCAGCCACAACACAACAGGACCTTTGTTGTGGTTCTCCCCCCGGCTGGGCTGTTAGCTTCTGCACGGTACATTAGGGAAAGTGAAGCCTTAAGGTTTCCCAGGTCAGTGGTTTGAGAGGGATGCTTACGTCAAGGTAGTTCTTCAGGGTTTCTGGAGTGGGAGTGTTGCTGGAGGGGAAGCCAAAGTTGTACTTAAGGGAGTGTGTGCTGGCCAGAAGCTCCTCGGCCGTCTTTCCCGAGTCGGTCAGCTCACGTCTGATAGAACGGAATTTCTTTAAGGGAATTCTGAAGGGAAACAAACAAAAAAATCAGTCAGTCCTGTTTACCTGTAGCCTGAACACCTGCCTACATCTGATTCATATTTACTATGCAAGTCAAATAATAGTGTAGCATGAATTCATTGTGTTGTTGCATCAACTGTTTGGCCGTTAAAAGTCAAAATGGTGACAAATGTCCATTAGTGTTTCCCAAAGCCCAAGAGGACGTCTTGTTTTGTCCACAGCCAAAAGACAATAAGTTTATCTTTATAGGAGGTGCAACGAATCAGGAATCAGAAGATTTTGACTCATTCATTCATTTGTTCATTCATTTATTTATAAGGACTGTCAATTAATCATTAAACTGTTGCAGGGCTACAGGTTTTTTTATTTTTTTAATATAGCACTTCTTTTTTTTTTTTTTAAACCGAGTTGATCAAAGTGCTGTACAGGATATAAGATAGCCAACAACAAAAATATGATCAAACTTGCAAAATGAATACAAATGAAGTTTTAAAAGAAACAGATAAATAAGGCACCAACTTGTAAGTCCTTCCAGAATAAAAAACTAAAATATTAAGACCCCTAAGACAAACCAAAAGGCACTGAAAACATTTTCTTGAAAGTGTGAACGGAGGACAAACATTTGACTGAAAGAAGAAGGCTGCTACAAGCAAAAAAATCTAAGAAAAAAAACTAAAACATGTAAAATAAGTGTTATTTTAAGCATTTCTTTTGTTCTCTCTTCTGTTCCAAAAATGGACTGAACTGTGACCTCAAGCCTGAGGTTCATGCCACACCACGGATTTTATTAGATACAATACGAATAGCATGAATTCCAGCCTGATTTTCCGGCTGAATGACTTCATTTGTAAATACCAATAAAGCTGTGAGCCTTACAGATAAGATCTGACCAACTTTTCACTTCCCTATCTGCTCTTTATTGCACAGTGTTGCAAAATATGCACAACACACATAACGCAGCAATCCTGAACATGACCCACTTAATATGTGATGATACTGACCAAAAACAGACGCTTACAAGTGGTGCCATAACACAACGTAACACAAGCAAATTGTTTGACCATTTAATTCAGCACCATGGTGTCTAATCTGGACACCATCCAAACCAGTTCTGGATACCTTTACCAGCATTACATCATTTGAGGAAGGTTCCAAGTGGTGCTATTCAAGTCATCTGGTGAAATGTCCTGTACTTCATATTGCATTATACATTTTAGAACTAATTACTAGTATAATGTCAGCTTATGCCATGACCCCACAGGCCTAATTCAATGCAACCAAACAGACAGCAGGGCTTGGATTAAGAATTCATTTCATACTTGTTCAGTTTTCTGGCAACAAAAATAGAAAAACACGTGATTGAGAACAACGATATCACAAACTTAGCTGCAGTAAAACTCAGTACAAGTCATCAGCAGTGTCTCTCAGCCTGAAATAACATTCAGGTGTGAAATAAACCACCCGTTCCATGATCAACCACATGTCTTAACACCATTTTTCCCCCCTTACAGTTCATCATCTAACATTTTTGTCTTTGCAGCATTAAAGTGTAACAAAATTCAAACAACACTGCTTTTCTTCCTGTAGCTCTTCAGGTGCAAAAACATCATGCAACACTGTTGGTCTCCATACAACTCAACAACAACAACATGTAACTGTTCTCTCACAGGTCTTCAGGTGCAGGAACATCATGCTCTGTTCTCTCATAAGCATTTTAAAGGCAATAACAAAAATGCAGCACGACTGTTCAGTTTAAACATACAATTCCACACACTATGCATGTCCTACAGTTGTCATTTCTGCACATAGTCTTAATCATATCTTTAATCTAATTGTGCTTTTGTCATTCTTATCCTGCTTCTTTCATGTCTGAACTGTATCTTACTGCTGTAACAGGTAAAGTTTGTCTTATCTCCCAGGCCTTCCCCAGAGCAGACATTTTGACATGCCAACGCAGGTATGATAACATTTGTACGTGTTGTTCCACAGTACAACCCGCCATGACCCGCTGAGTCACTGTTATTGATTCCACCTGTATTTTCTCCGGAAACGCCCCTTACTGTCTACCAACAGAGGTGATAGCACAGCAGGGCTAACAGGTTTAGCCAAAAGTCACAAGACCAGCTCAGACTGACAAAGACATCACGTGTTGGGTGAAGACGTTACAAGCTAACTGTTGGAGCTAACGGTGGCTAACGGTGACCGTTGAGTGTTTGCTAACAGAGTTGTGTAAGTTGCCAGTTGCTATTGTAGCTAGCGGTCACTTTAGCCGCGCTAACAGAATAAATACTTCAATTCAACCGTTTTTTTTCCCCATTATCTTACCGGACCAGACCGTCGGTGGTCAGAAATATCGCCGCCAACACACACAGGAATCCGCTCCTCATTGTGGCAGCCGGACAGATTCAGAGACTCGACAATGACTGAGCTGTTTGTGCTGCTCGCCGATCAACAGGAGACTTTTATCAGCTGACGGCCGGGACGCGCCGTCACGTGAATTTCAAGCTGCCAATGAGGGACGTCACTTCCTGTTTTTTTTTCTCTCGTCAGCGGAAGTAGGAAGTCCGACTTTCTTTCTGCTAACTTTGTAGTTTTTGTCGCGAATCAGCAAATAACTTAATAAGCTTAAAAAGCCATGCAGTGAGCATAAATTATATTGTGTAATAGTTCGTAAATCTGAGGGACGCGATCTCATAATGACACAGATATTTTTGAAATATATGAATATAAATATGTGTCATCTCTTTTTTCATTCTTAGCGGTATTATATTAGTACGAAGCAACAATTTTTTTTAGCTTGTGTGCACAAATTACAACATTTATTCAACCGTGAAAAAAAATCATGTATTCTGTTACATTTTCTTACTTCTCATCTTAGTGTTGACTTTTAGTGACCAGACTGAAGAAGCTACCTCATCTTTTTAAAACTTGTGTATCCTGCTGCAAGCTTATTTTTTAAAGGGACACAAAAAATGCCTGCTTCATATTTACATTCAAAGTAGAGGTCACGTTATTTAATGGTTCAGATCCATTTACTTTTATACTGGACTGTTATGTACTGTATTTTATTGTCGTGTGGGTGGTCTATGTAGTATAATTTTGCTTAAGTTTGCTTTTGTTGGCAAGAATTTACAAAAAAAAAAGAGACTCTTTCATGTCAAAGTAAAAGCAGATTTTTCACAAAGTACATTTCAAGTGTGACGTCAGATGTATGATGTATGATGATTTAATTAAAAATATGACAAATAAAAAAGGCATTACAAAAGTCTTCACCCCCTTCAAATCAGTATTTAGTAGTTCCACCTTTGGCTGCAGTTACAGAATTGAGCCTGTGTAAATAGGTCTCAATCAGTCTGAACATCTGGAGATGACAGTTTTACTCCATTCTTCTTTGCAAAATTGCTAAAGCTCTGTCGGGTTCCACAGGGATCATGAGTCAACAGCTCTTTTAAAGCCCAGCCACAAATTCTCAGTTAGATCGGGGTCTCGGATCTGATTTGGCCTCCACAACATTCACCTCGTTGTCTTTAAGCCATTTCTGTGTAGCTTTGGCTGCATGTTTTGGCTCATTGTCTTGCTGGACAACTAATCTTCTCCCAAGTTGCACTTCTCTTGCAGACTGTATCAGGGTTGCCCTCCAGGATTTTATGTTTTGTGACTTCTCCCACCCACTGGCTGTACCTGTGTTTAATTAACTGAGTCGCTTTAAAGGGGGTGAAAACTTATGCAGTCACTTATTTTACATTTTATATTTTTAATTAATTAACATTACTTTGTAGAAATCTGTCTTCACGTTGAAACAAAACAGTCTTTTTGGTAAATTCTGTGTTTCCTTCATTACATTTCAGGCAGATGTTAGCAAAATATATCAGTTTTTGACTGATTTTTTTACTGTGTACACAACACACACTGATCACACAGCCTCCCATCTCTGTTAGTGGAAGACACCAAAGATTTCTGTCCTAAGTGCATCAATGTCAAACTCTTTAGCCATAATTATTTAGGTTTTAATAGTGAACTACAATACAATTCTGACAGTGGATGTTCAAAGGGATGAAATTATATGTTGTAACTTATTTTATTTAATAAATACTAATAAATGCATGGCTGGAACTTGTTGGAATCCATTTTTGTTTGGGGTACCTTCCCTGAGATACAGTATTTTCATCTAATTTATACATTTCTCTAATTTGCAGATAGCTTTTTAATCCTCAAGCTAAAATTCTTAAAGATGAAAATAAATAAAACCACCACCAATAGAGGTTGATGGTATTTTGCTGCCTTGTAATTCCGACGACTGAACAGCTAGTGGCTGCCTCGTCCCATAAATCAAGAGACCGTCCAGAATCCCTCAGTGTCAAACCACATCGCTCTCTTTTTAGAAAACTCATGAGCTATTTAGAGATTGAATATGGGCTCTTTCTGCCTGTTGAACATATTATTTATCAGCATGTTGGTAGTTTTTAGCTGCTCACTCGACAACTTATAGGAACGCTTTTTTGATGAAACTGCTGCAAGAAGATTGTTATTTCAAAAGCAGGGAAATGCAATAAGACCTGACTATGACTTGCAATGCAAAACATTAAAGCACACAAACACGATCTATCCTTTCATAAACACTGTGTCCATTCACTTTATATAATCTACCTGTAATAGCTGCAGATGAACTTCCTGGTATCACACTGCCACAAATGATATTTTTTAAAGTCAGTTTGTACTGAATAATATATAATATAGGGTTGCAATTCAAACAAACATAAATGCATTTTGTTTAAGAATTTAAATTACAGACCCAAGTCAACAATCATGATACCACCAGATATTAATTATGAACTATTTTGTCAACTCTTTGGATAAATGATTAATTATTTTTCATTCTTCTGGCAAAAATAGTAAATATTTTTCCAGTTCCAGCTTCTCAGATGTGAGCATTTGCTGCTTTTCTGTGTCATGTGAGGTAGTTAATTAAAAAATCTTTAGCTTTTAGGCTGTTTGTCAGGAAGAAATTTGTAAATGCCATTTTTGCAACCTTTCTCATAAGCAATTAAATGAGAAAACAATGGGGGGATGACCTGATGGTGGAAAATAATGGTTAGCTGCAAACTAACAAACCGATCAGTCTGTGAAAGCAAGTTATAGATTTGCTTTTCTGTTCATTCGAGAAGCTTTGTGTTTGGTCATTTCATTTAGCCTTATTGTTTTCGTGTAAATAGACATGAAAATGCTGTTTACTGTTATGCAAAGATGTTGCGTGGTGATGTAGATAAGTAACAGAAGAACAACCTTGACTTCAAACAAGGCGATTCAGGCAGGTATGGAGCAGAGTTTTCTATGAGAGAGAACTCTCTGGGCTGCTGTGGCTCAGGTGGTAGAGCGGTTGTCCTCTAATCGCAAGGTTGGTGGTTTGATCCCCCGCCCCTCTGCAGTCGACGTGTCCTTGAGCAAGACACTGAACACGAAGTTGCTCCCAATGGCAGGCGCCTTGCATGGCAGCTCTGTCGCCATCGTGTATGAATGTGTGTGTGAATGAGAAAACATTGTAAAGCGCTTTGCGTATCACTAAGGTAGAAAAGCGCTAAATAAGTGCAGAGCATTCAACTCCCTTTGGTGAGGATTGAGGCTTTGTAAGCTTGTAGACCTTTTACATGCACAAGAAAGCAGCTACACAACAGACTGAAGGAAAGGAAAGAAAACAAAGAGCAGAATATGGGCTCTTTAAAGCGTCTCTGTTGGTCTTTCTAATTACGCACCTCCGTTGCAGAGACTTTGGGAAGAAAGAGTTGCACAAAACAGAGTAAACTGATACTTGTTTTACTCGGTATTGAGGTCTTGCCTCCTGCGCGGCCCTAAAGTCTGCACACACCTCTTGAACTTCATGTAGCTCTGCAGCCGCCATCTTGACTGTCGTAAACAAATGTGCAAACTCACTGTACATTTATCCTACATTAGTTGTGCTTTTAGCTCAATATCAAAAGTCTGGCTGGAGGCAGGACCTCGATACCAAGTCTAAACACCTGAGTCACTACTGTGAAGTGCAGGATGGCAGCACTTTTATGGAAGATGTTTCAGCTCTTTTTAACTGTCGCGGTATTTGTCTTTAGGCTGTTTTACATGCAGGAACTTTTGCACCACTTTAGGATGTTTCAACCACAAGAACCGCCCCTGTGGAATCTGTTTTTTCTTCTCTGTTTTCAGGGGTGAATAAAAGCGCCTATTCCAGGGTGGGTACCATGAAGAGATGCTGTGCAGGACTCATTAGTTGAGCTCCAGCACCATTTTTCTGGCCTCTTCTTAGATGCTCATAGAACTGGAGCGTCATCTAGCAACTTTTCGTCACTGTTTCGCTGCAGTCAGAGTTAATTTAGTGGTTGAAGCTGTTGGTTCCTACATTGCAAAGGGAACAGAAAGGACGAAAGGGTCAACTATGGTGCCACCACTTTGGTCTGCCTGAAGTTCCTGCAGTGGAAAACAGCCTCACGGTAGCTACAATGACTCTGCTTTGGACACTGGAGGCTTTAAACGTGAATGACAGAATGTTGAAGCTGCTGATTCTTCTGTGTGGACACAAAGCTGCCATCTCAGGTGGAAAAGAAGCTAAAAAAGGTCCTAAGAAGACACTGAATTGGTTTTAGTATATTATTCCCTCCTTTAGACTGTCCGCATGAAGTTGACAAAGCAGTTCACCTAAAGAACAAAACTTGAAATCAGATAAATCATCATACAGTCATACAGTTTCCCAGCATTGTCAGCATTTTAATGTGAGCTTTAAAAGCAACGTGACGCAGCTGTAAAATCACGTGAGTCTAAACTGCAAGAACAGAAGAGTCAGGTCTGGAAAGTCATGAGAACATTTAGCAAACACAATGAAACAGCACCAACAAAGAGGAACGAGGGTCATGAGTCGAAACTCACCGACGGAGACTCAGTGACTCATGTTTAATAATAGTCAGTGATATGACAAACAGCGACTGCAGCAGCAAATGATTTTAACTGCTGATGTTTCAACAAGTTCCTCTGCCGGCTGCTGGAAATGTTAATAAATCAAAGTCAGCAGAAATATTCAAACGCTTTGACTCACGGATTCATTTAACAGCTAAACTTTCACGTCACACCAGGACGGACAGTTTAGGTTGATGAAACTTCAAGTATAGTTTTCTTTAATTACAGCCAATAATGAGCACAATCATTAGTGATGCCACCTGAACCAGAGCTGCTGAGCTCCAATTAGGGGACATCTAATGTTGCTGCATGCAATTATATCTCACAGCCATGTGCTAACAGTTTCTAGGAAAAAGCTCTTTCCTGTTTATGTAGTGCTGCTGAACTGGACCCCGTGTTTATTTTCTTTCCCTCCAGCCTTAAAAAAATAAGAAAAATCTGCTGCAAGAATTCACCAGCAGAAGATGAACTATCTGGTCTCAGAAATAACAGAATCATTAATGAGGCGAAGCTGACGGAGGAAGTTTGGTGATGGAGTGTTCAACATCGATCCATCAAAGTTTGACAGAAAGAGCGATAAATATGTATTTTATACACACTTTGTTTTGCACAATCTTCAGGCAATAGAGTGAGGATGCTTTCATAAATAATAGCATGGATAGTTTTTATTATGCAGGAAGTAGAAATAACTAAATCATATCAATGTTTGATTTGGCTTCTTTGCCTGCAGCACCAGTTCACTTCAGTTTTACAGTACTGGCAGGTAAGTTGTTCCAAGGTTCTTAAAAAAGTCTGCAAAGTTCTTCTGTGGATTCAGTTTGTGTCTACATGAGACCCAGACTGATGAGATGATGTTCAGATCAGAGTGCTGCTCTCTGACTTGTTTCAGACTAGTTCCAGGTTTGCTGTTTAATGGGTTTTGGACTAGTTTAAGACTGTCTTTGGTCTGGTTGTATATGTTGCTGTAGACCAGATTTTTATCTCACTTGTTTTGGACATTGTGGACCTGGTTGGGATGCGAGTTTGGATCTCATTTTAGACCCGATTTTAAAATGATTAGGACCAGTTTTGACCTGGTTTTGAACAGTTTTGAATTTGTTTGTGGTATTTGTTTATTACCTAATTTTGGACTGATTCAGGGCTAGTTTTGACATTTTTTTTGTTTTAACCTTGTTTTTAACCAGATTCTGGGGTGGTTTTGGACCAGTTTTAGACAGCTTTGAACCTGGTTAGAATCTTAGTTTGGAATCTCAATTTGGACCTGATTTAGTTCGATTGTTTTTGAGAATTTTGAAACTGTTTTGAATTTTTGTTTTGGTTTAGTTTAGGACCTAATTTTGGACTGAATTAGAACTAGTTTTAACTAGTTTTTAGACTGTTTTGAACTATTTGTAAACCCGGATTTTGGGATGATTTAAGACTAGTTTTAAACTATTTTGGACCTGATTGTAGAGATGGTGATGAACCTGTTTTTTGTTTTTCAAAAAAGCTGATTTTGTACTGTTTTTAAATCGTTTTGTAAATGGTTGTGAACCTGATTTTGGACTTGTGTCAGACCATCTTGGAGAGCATGCCTCAGTTTCATCCTTATTTGGTCTCTGCATATATTCTGAGATCAGACCTCGGATCTGCTCGAAGACTACTTGTTCTTCTTGTGGTTGAAGTGAACTGAATGTTTGGATTCACTGTTGCTGCTGGAGAATGAATTACAGACCAACCTGATGATTCCTTGATATGGTATTGCAAGATGGAGTTCCTAAAACTTTTGGACAGTACTGTGTGTATATAAAATGAAAATGTGAGGCAAGTGATGGTGAAGAAGTTGTGATGCGTCTAACATGACAATACCATTGTTCATTCAGCCAATGCCAGAAAGTTTGGTCGAGAGGATGTGGAGCTAAACTCAGAACCAGGCTATATTGAGGAGTTTAATATGATTTATATAAACTATGAAGTGTTGTCCAACCACAACTAAAGGCACAAATGTTTATATTTATTCTGAACAAGCTTACTCAAAGACAGGATGAAAAAACGGCCAAAATGCGATGAGTTGTATAAATGGGGACATACATGGTTTCCTAATATGACTTTATATTGCTCCAAATTATGACTCAGAATATAGTTTCAAAACAATCAAAAGGTCACGAGGAACTCAAAACAGAAATCTGTGGTATTCGTTCATGAACATTCTTTAAAAAATACATGCGATTGAAAAAAAAGTAGGGGCCATTGCCAAGTTTTTTTATGCCTTCACTCTGAGTGCAGCGTGGGGCAAATTTCATAGCAGGTGGCTTTGATTCCTTTTTTAAAAATCATGATACCTTGATGCACCCTTTTGACACCAAGGACCACAAATTTCCCAATATTCAGCTCAGATCATCCCTAACCTTCTTGCTGTCTTGCTGGAAAAGTCATTTCCCAGCCGTTCAGAACTCCGTCCATCTGGAACATCCAGTAAAATGCAGCATTCATTTGTGAATTAAACTGTTTGAAAACAAGTCTTTGTGTATTTCTGAGCCCATCGCAAACATCTCTCTGTGAGCTTAAGATTCGGAGGGCCTGAAATGCAGTTTTCATTTACTCCTGCCAGCACTTTCAGATACCCGTTTGCTGCTCAAAAGTGGCTTTTCATAGCTGATCTTTTAATACTATTAATTATGTCTGACAGAAACTTTCCTTATAAAGCCTTTATCTGACTGCATTCCTCTGAATCGCTCCCCAATCTGTCACCGTTGGATGATCACATACTGCAAACTGTGACTGGCTTAATAATGATGAACGACCTCTTTAAGTGGGTTTCCCTTTAATTGAGAGCACCTGGCAAACTCATTAACAACCCTGTCAGAGCGTATCTAGAAAGATATGAAGCATGAAAAGATATAAAGTTTGCTTCATGTCACTGAGGAATTTTTCTCTACAAAAACCAAGATCACAATCTTTGCTCTCAACAAATGCTGTGAGTTATTAAACATAACTACAAAACATCTACTGCGGCAAAAGCACCAGCAGCAGTAAAAACAACTGAAATAGGATGGCAGGGAGCATTTAATGATACGTTCAGGATAAACGGTCCGCAATTTATTGGTTAAAATAATTAGGATAACCTCATTATATCAATAAAACATTATCCAAAATGCCTCCTTAGTTTCTGCTGCATGAAGAATGAAAAAAGGGAATTTTAAAAGGAGACGTCCAAAGCCTGCAAACTTTCTTGCCAATTGTGATTTGAGGGATTGTGATTATTGGATGAAGCCCACATCTCTAAATTCTGACACTGGATGAGGTTTTATTTGAGCAAACTGCTGCTGCCTTAAGCCAGTGTTTTAGTGTCTGTGTAATGTAAAGTGTGTCATCTGCACAAGTCTGTCAAACTTTTTTGTCCTTGTGCTGACAACCCCACAAGGACAGCAGTGCTCATATGCAGACAACAAAGAGCAACAGATGCACTGAGTCCTCAGACTGGACTCACAGTGAAGTAAAAAGTATTATAACAACTGCTTTTCATGTGGGTGTCTGCAAGGGAATATAGCCAAGGTTTTACACTTGTACCATGATGTAAATTAAGTCATCTAAAGTCTGCAAAAGCCTGCTCAGACCACTTTATGAATGTCTGCAAGCAGCCCAGATTTTGTGACCGTGCAGACTGTGCATGTACATGAAAACAAATGGAGCTCAAAACAAACGCTTGTTATGAGTGTGAAGAGATTGTTCATCATCGACACCTTCAAAATTCATAACTGAAAGAGTTGTAATTGTAATGTAACAGAAAAGCTCTAAATTCTCCAGATATCCTGTGCTATGGCACAGCTCAGGAATAATCAGACTCAGCCCGATCACTAGCCAGCTATTATTTACTTGAAAACGAGCAAATGTACAGCCTCAAAACGTGTTCAGTATGAGACATGTAAAACAAATGGAGCTCAAAACATACACTTGTTATGAAGAAAGGCTGTGTGAGGAGATTCTTCATCATCCACATCTTTATAATTCATCAATAAGATCTGTATTTAAAGAAGTTACAACTAGACATAGTAGAGAGAAAGTTGTTTTTTTTCTCCCGGCCCCCCTCCCTTTTATATTGAACTACTCAGTGTGCTTTTGAATTGCCTCCAGGGGATGAATAAAGTTATTTGAACTGAGTTGAAGTTCTAAACTCTCCAGATATCCTGAGCTATGTCACATTTCAGGAGTTACAGCCCAACCTCCCACCAGCTTGTGTATCCTGTAAAAAGAGCAAAGTCACAGCGTTTCTGTGTTCAACATGAGGGGCAACGTGACCATTTGTACAGCAGACCAAGGATTGCATGAAGTATGAATAGAGATGCAAGTTTGCACACACAGATGCTGACACCATGAGCTGGCCTGAACAATAACAACACAGCTGCCCTTGTGGTTGTCATTTCATTACAGTTACTAGTCATGCGTCATGTGTTCGCTTCACTTTTTTGCTGAACTTGAGTTTGGACTCTTTCTCTCCTTGTTGTTGACTCAAAAGCGTATCGGCCACTAACTTTCCAGAAATGTCCTCAGAGTGCATTTCAGCTTCCTCGTCTGCCATCATGTGTTTTAAGTAACGAGACCGATGTTCCTCTTGGGCCAACTTTCTACCAAACCAACCCGATGACGTTGTCAGTGAAGCAACGGCAATATGGCGACCAGCCAGAGTCAAAGCACTGTCATGAACTCACTTGACAGACAGATTTGTGGACACAAATGCTGGACACAGAACGGTTCAGGCAAAAAGGCAGATTTAATGACAGGCAGGGTTCGGTACACAGGTAGACAGTCACTCAGGCATCCCAAAACAGAATCGAGGTCGTGAACAACAGGCAAAGGTATCTAAAAACGGCAGGCAAGAGGCAAGGTCAAAAAGCAAAAACAAGGTCGTGAACAAACAGGCTGTGACTTGACTATGAGTAACGCTGGTACGAGGACTGTGAAGTGCAACGAGCTGGCGACGAGACAGTGAGACACACAGGATAATATACACGAGGTAATGAGGGTAGATGGGAAACAGGTGCGGGGAGGTAATCAGGGAACAGGTGTGACAAGACAGGTGCAGGAAGTAAAACTGGAACAGAAACACCTGGTGACTTGATTTCAAAATAAAACAGGAAAGACGAGACATACAATATAGACAGAGACTTGACGGACATGACGGCACAAGTTAGAAGCAAACATACATTTATTTTATTTTAATGTGTGCTTGTTTTAAGCCTAAAATTCTCTCAAAATAAATTTGAACGCATTTCCTTCTGTTCAAATCTTGCCTTTATTGATTACTTCAGCGCTCTTGTAGCTCGTCTGAAATGAACTACTGGAGCAGCTTATTAAAGATACGTTCAATCATAAGGCTGCAGGCGTCTATGTTCTTATGGCCACGTGACAAATCAAATTATTGGTAACCTCATCTGTGCCGCTCTCTGCTGTATCCATATTCCTTCTGTTGCTTTTTTTTTTGTTTCTCCTCCCGTCTCTTCCCTTTAACAAGACTTTCACGCAAGAATAGTCAGACATCAATCTGCCCGAGTTCTGAACAACTTTGACTTTAGATGAAGAACTTCTCTCAAATGATTCATGATGCTCCAACACTGGAAGGCAAACTTAAAACTGTAACATCAAAGACGGAGAAGTCTGGAGGGTCTTTGATTAGTGATCAATAAATAAAGAATTTGCAAAAAAAATAAAAAATCACATTCAATAGACAAATATGCTCCGACTTCACAGTGAAATGAGCGACTGTGTATCAGAAAGAAAGACTGCGGAGGAGGGTAGGACTGAGATCAGAAGAAATTCATAAGAAAAACTATTATGTGAGGATACAAAGTCACAAATTTAGGAAAAAGAATTTGTATTGTTGCACGTTGGACGACCTTGTCACACCTCCACCACCTGTCATGTGCAACACAAATTATACTTCTATGTAGTCACAAATACTTGTAGTTTTAGCCGAGAGTCGCTGTTAGAATAAGTGTCTATGAGTGCTATGTCCTTGAATTGAGTCTGTTCAAATGAAAACACATGAATTTGAACGAGGTGATACTTCAGCAGTTAAAGCGCAGTGGACAAATACAGTCATGTTCCCTATTGGGTGATATTCTCCATTTTTCTGTCTTTGCAAAGTAAAGCGATGTAGTTCCTTGACAAAACAAAACAACCCCCCAAATATCTAATATTTTTCTCGGTTTTATGTCAGAAATTTGTGCATCTCAGGTCAGATAATTTGGTTTCTTCCTTGCAAATGTAAGATTTCATAATCTCAAAGAATATCAAAGTTTTCTTCTTGTAAATTTACAAGTTTAATCCTAGAAATTCAGATTTTTTTTTTTTACTCCACTCACCTGATTCTGTTTTTGTTTGTTTGTAATAAATATATCTTTATCCATTGCCCCCCATACAGCCGTATAGAAATGTGTGAGATTTTAAAGTAGTAAGACTTGATATTATAGTTGGTTTTACAGCGCTAATTTGTTGTATGAATACATAAGAATGCACGTAAAATGCACGTTTTCCATGTAAGCATCCATTCATTATCTACACTCCGCTTAATCCTCACTAGGGTCGCGGGGGGCTGGAGTCTATACCAGCTGACTCAGGGTGAAGGCAGGTTCACCTGGACAGGTCACCTGTCTATCACAGGGCTACACTTAGAGACAGACAACCAAGCACACTCACATTCACACCTACAGACAATTTAGAATCACCAATTAACCTCAACATGTTTCTGGACTGTGTGGGAGGAAGCCGGAGAACCCGGAGAGAACCCACGCTGCACTGGGAGAACATGCAAACTCCATGCAGAAAAGATCCCAGGTGTCCCCATCAGGACGCGAATCAGTGACCTTCTCGCTGCGAGGTGATGGTGCTAACCACCGAGCCACCTTGCAGCCCTCATTACAAACAATGCTGCATAATGTAAAAAAAATGGAGTTGAAACATCCACTCAACAGACATTTATTACCATATTTATAGGTCAATGTCGGACATCGATAACTCGAATGACTTCATATGAAGTGTCATCTTCACGACAAAATCCTAATTTGTTTTAAGTCAGATTCTTGACCTACTGATCCAGCTGTACTTCATGCTTACAGGCAAAAATAAGATTTCCTGCTAAAAATCCCAGAGCTGCTAGTTCAGTTGCAGACTTTTGTTTTTCCGCAGCAGCTCTTCTGCCTCCTCCTTCTTTCAAGACGAACACAACGTTTAAATCAGGAGATATAAACCGAGTACGAATCACTTTTTTGATTTTCCAAAGTGACTTTTTCAAATCTCTCCTTGCAGATTTCTTAATTAAAAACAATGAAGCCCAGCACGTGTCAGGAGGCTCGTTTCATTAAACGCAACAAGTGAATAAATGAACTTTTCAGCAGCGAATGAGCCTCGAGTCGAAGCACCGACGCACAACCTTCAAAGACGCCGATTGTCTAACGGAGCACTGAGGTGATGAAAGGAAATGAGCCATTCAGTCAAACTTTTAACATCTGACTGCATCCTTTCATGCAGCCTGAGCAGCAAGGAGTTAAAAAAAAAAAAAATCAGATCACTTTAGCTGCAGTTCTAAGAGCCGAGGCCTCGTGCTCTCTGTCGATATTTAGTTAAGGTTGTTTGTCGGGGCTTTTTGCGAGAGAAAAGTGCAATGAGTCACTATTTAAGTATTTATAGAGACGAGCCGACGGAGAAAATGTAAAGTTAGAAGAAGCACTTTCACACGATGACACATCCGTCCTCCGCCGCACTAACCAGTGAGTTGAAGGCGAACAGTCGGCCGCCTAATTGCAGAGCAAATGTTTCTCTTAAATGTGGGTCAGAATCCAAAGTGGGCATCAGTTGTCCTCGCTGCGAATCTCCTCGGTGTAATTCAGCTCACAGCGAGACAACTGCAGCTCTTTTCAGCCCCCAAAGCTTCAGAACAGACAGGCATGAGTCAATAAGGCATTCAGAGAAAGAAGCCAAGCAAACCCTGATGAAGATTTCTGCCCCTCATAATGGATTTTAATTAGAGGCTGTTTGGCAGGCTAATTATCCCCTGCTTTGGCTCTACTGCCTTTAAATAGAGCTCGGTGTATTAGGTGGCAGTTTATATGTATGAGACGCTTCGCTAATGGCTAACAAGCACGTGGGGAGGAGTTTGATTTCTAAAAACAGAACATCGTTATCGTCAGAGCATTGGAGGAAAATGCACTGATTAAAAGTTTCACTGTTTACCAATCTAAAGAGGTCGACGGAGGAGTAGAAATCTGTCCGACAAAATGCTGTTTCATCACATTAGACGAAGCTTTCAAGCGATTTCAAGCACCTCTGTTGCCATTTATGGTGCATTTGGTCTTTTTTTAGCCGCCCAAAAAAGGCAGAAGTCACGTAAAGCCTGTCGTCTTTTCTGTGTTTTCTATAAAAAGATCGATACGTGGCAAGGCTAACAATCCAATTTGAGAACACGACTGATCCCCGCGCTCTCATGTTTGCGCTTGAAGCTCGATCAATGGCTCCACACGTCGGATCATCTGTTCTCGTTTCTCTTCATTTTACACGAGATGCTTCAGCACCTGCTTCCAGGCGGATGGAGGGTCACCGCGGCGCCGGTGGCATCGAGTGCATTCAGAGTCGCGTAAGTCAGGAGGGAAAAAGGAGGAAATACATTAAATTATGTGTTTTTGTGTATACAAGATGAGATATTGGTAAAATAAAGGGAACTTTGTGGGAAATATTAACTTTTTCCTGTGTAATAGGAGAAAAACAGGGTGAACATCCACACATTACAAACCTTTATCTTGTGATATAATAAAAAACAGCTAAAAATAAATAAAATTCAGCATCAGGTGAATAGGAAAATATTTTTAATCATAGATATCACCATGAAAGTTCCCAAGTTGCTTACGAGATAAGTATTTGTATTGTATTGTAGATTTTCTGAAATTTTATGTTTCAACATGCAAATGAGCGATTACAGGTGTAAAAATGTATAAATTCGAATTCATTTCCTGATCAGAAATCTGAATGTAGCATAAAGCCAGCTTCACTTGTTTCATTTTGTTGAGTCAGAAGTTTTCATAGAGAGGATTTTAGATGTCTGTTTTTATTCACTTTATAAATCAAAAATACTGTCAACAGCCAGACGAAAGCAATTTTCACCACGCCTTATTAAATAAAGTGCTCGATAAATCAGAAAATGAAATATATATAAGAGCAATCCCCTGAGGACAAAAACTGCAGAATATAGCCGGAAATAAAACTGAAGTTTGGTGGATGTAAGTGAGACTGAAGTGGAGAATTCTGGCCCAGAGTTAAAGAAAATAAGATAAAATGACTTTCACTAGAAATCACTATTTACAGGTGAAAATGTGCCTTATAGCAGCTGTACCTGTTGTTCACTTCCATAAGGATAATTATTTCTTGTGTTACAAGTTTTGTGAACTTTTATGTTTAAACATGCAAATGAGGTATTACAGGTCAAAAAACTCACAAATTTATTTAGTATTATCAGATCAGAAGTCTGAATATTGCATAAAGCCAGCTTCCAAATTCTTGTTTCATGATGTTGAAATATGAGAGACAAAGGTTTTCACAGAGGGGATTTTGGTAATCAGTTTTTTTTTTATAACTCAGTAAATCAGAAAATACCATCAACAGCCAGAAAACAAAAGCATTTATTCACCATACTTTAAGGAATAAAATGTGCTATAAATCAGAAAATAAATTATATATATGGACAATCCGCCTGTGGGGAAAAACCTTCAGAATACAGATAAAAATAAAAATAAAGTTTAGTGGATGTAAGTGAGTCTGAAGTGGAGAATTCTGGCTCAGAGTAGAAGAAAAAAAATATCCTTGAAGATTTATGTTGTAAAATGACACATTTTTATTGGAATCCACAATTTACTGGTAAACATTCTCACTTATGTCACCATAAAAGTGACTCTTACTTTTTAGGTACATTAAAACAATTATTTTTTGTGTATATTGCATAAAAATAAATAAGCAAATGCATTAATAAAAAAAGAGTAAAGAGAATAAAATCACATAAAACCAAGTCAAAAACATATATGTTTTTAAAGAAGTGATTTCACAGAAGACACATAAATGAGTATTTTGGACCCTTTCTTGACATTTGTCTGACTGAAAATGTATGTTATGGACGAAAAACACCCCAAAATCTCAGCAGTGTCTGAAAAAAACAATAGTTTTGCCTGTAGTGTCTCATCTTACACTTTAAATTTAACAAATGATATGACATAAGATGAGCATTCTTCTCATGTTTCTGTTAAAACCACAGCTCCAACCAGATTATATGAGAAGAATATTGCATCTTCTGAATGTTAAAGTGTTTAAACGCATTCTAGTAAACCCTAAAAATACAATGATATACCTATAATAATGCATTATAAAGGCTCTGTAACAGATTGATGAAGCCATAAATGAAAAACACATGCACTCCTAAACCCACAGTGTGGCCAAAAAGCACAGAGGAATAGATTATAACAATAAACCAGCTACATAAGTGACCTATCATAAATGTCTGTCTTCATAAAACAATGTGGAAAAGTGGCTTTAAACAAGCAGCATAATCCAAACGTGAAGCATCACAAGACACGTCTGTGCATTAAACAGCTGTCACTGTTTGTATCAATCAAATCAAATCCCATTAAAACAAGATAACAGAGGAAAAACTGCAAATATATCAAAGAGTGAAAACGCAATTGAAAATAGATTTAAACATGTGCAACTCTGTCATCAATCTGAGCAGCAAAAGCTGCAGAACTGACAGTTTTCAACTTGCAGGAAACATTTTTACACACTTTTCTGAAAATCATTGAACCATGTGAGACTTCTGACATCATAATGGGACACACATAAAAGAATTTGGGGATATTTTTCTGCAAAAATAAAAATTATATTTCTTCAAATTCCATCATTTCACATGCAAAATATATGCAGAAGGAAATTAAGAGTTGGCAAACTAAAAGGTTTCCAGGTGATGTTCTCCAAACTAATGCTGGTGATGAATCCATTTCCAGTGAACTAGACTGTGCTCTGAGATGCAGCAGATCTCTCATGCAGTGCATGCTGGGATACTGCTGGACCCCCCAAATTCAAAAATGGATGGATTTCTCCAAAGTTTCATTAAAAATCCAATCATTGAGTTTGGGCTTCTGCGACGTGACAGACGGGCAGGAGAGTCAGCGGCCCGGCGCTGGTCTTTCCCCTCCAGATTTCATCACGCAGAAGAAGATAAATCAAGCGAGTCACTCTCCCCTTTCATCCCGACTTTGACGAGTCTCTGCCTGCAGTTCGATGGCGTCGAGGATAAGACTTTGTTCTCGGATGTTTCTTTGAGATAAAGATGTTTTCTCTTGGCAGGCGTTCATGGAGTATGACGGCACGCAACCAATGGCACAATGTGTCTCCCATAAATTAAGCGGTGTTTCCCTGTTACTGTGAAGATATGACAGCCGAGTGTGAAAAATTAGAGCTAATTGGTCTCCACGCCGACACCCAGATGCCTCGAGCACACGCAGTAATTGACTTCATGAAGTTTGCAGATTGAGACGCGTAAGCAGGTTACACAAGTTACTGCTTTGTGATGATAGATTGTTCATTTCAAACAGTTACTATAATCTCGCACAGAACCTCCACAGCTCACACACGGGCTGAATGAGCGTCAGCTGGGGCTTAAACAAAACAAACTCCAGGGATTCAACAGAAGGCGATTTACTAAAGTTCCACCTGCCTCTCGTCTGAAGCGCCGGGTCTCGTCTCCACAAGAGGAGCAGAATAAAGTGCGAAAAACTCTTTTAGCGATAAATGGGCCAATTCATCAAAATGCAAAGAGATTATGATGATGATGATGATGATGATGATGCGCTGAACAGTGACTGGCAGGCAGAGAGGGAGACGGTAAAACACACTCTCATGCAGCTGCAGACGGAAAGGTAGACACTCTGACATCCACATCCTGTTTCCATGGCGACCAAGTGAACAGGAATCTTGGCTCGCATCCACGTTTTTTTCTTCTTCATTTTTGAGTGGAAACCAGTCAGCTGCTCAGTATGAACTGGTGTAAATATGCAGCCGCTCAGACACAACCAGGTGAAAACTTTTGAGATCTAATGAGAAACTAATTCACCCAGGTTTTCATCCAGGTGGATTTAAAGACGCAGATGGTCCAAAGAAATCATTCCGCAGCTGTCGGATGCCTCTGAAATGTAAATATTGGTGCTCCTATAAAGGGATGATGCAAGTTTCTGTAACATTAATCCTGGAGAAACAACAAGGAGCTGCTCAGTTTACATTACGGCTGTAGGAGCATGAACTTGAGCTCGAAGTCAACATGTGTCTTAATTCTACGATACAAAGCTCCTCTTGCAGATGAAAGCAAAAAAAAGAAACGTTAATTAACCCTCTGAACTCCAAGCAGTTTCTGGGCATCTTTACTCCTGTCATATTTTTATTCACTGTATGCTGGTTTGTCACTGCAACGTATATATAAGCATATAAATAAAATAACGCTCTATGGAAACAGCAAGACCATTACAAAAGTGTATTTTGTGCAGTGTAAAAAAGTTATACCATAAATGACAGAAAAGTTTTTTAAAGTTATGTCTTTAAGAGTCGTGAGGATGTTCGAAAATCCAGTGATTATCTCGGTTTTCACAGCTTCTGCCTCTGAAAACTGAGGTCATTTTGGTTATTTAAAAAACATTTCTTGCATGGTCACTCACTTTATGAGCACGGCCTGGACGGCACATTTACACGGTCTGAAAACTACACAACCTCACATAGAGCAAACTGAGATGCATTTCTCCATCACAGCAACATTAAGGTTTCCAGCAGTCCTGTGGGATCAGAGCACACGGCCAGCGTTAATTGAGCCTTCGGCGTTATCAGACTGTTTAACAGTTATCCTTCCTTAAACTACTTAAAGTTGGTACTTTCCCCCTGATCTCATCCAAGTCATTTAATATCAAGCATCAGCCGATACCGAGTCCCAATCCAATATTTCTACATAAGACACACTTCAAGTACATTAAGGTGATTAAAATCTGAGTGCTGAGGTTCATTGGGGATTCTAAATTATCCGTAGGTGTGAATGTGAGTGTGCTTTGTTGTCTGTCTCTAAGTGTAGCCCTGTGATAGACTGGTGACCTGTCCAGGGTGTCCCCTGCCTTTACCCTGAGTCAGCTGGGATAGACTCCAGCCCCCCGTGACCCTAATGAGGATTAAGCGGTGTATAGATAATGGACGCATGCATTTCTTTATCCAGGCTTTTCCTTAATGTCACTTAGGTGTTCATGAACCTTGTTATGAAGCTCAGGTTGACTGCTGTCTGAAATGTAGTGTTTAGAGGATGCATCATGGCTCCACAAGCTCTGAAAACCTGTATTCTCTACATGCACGTAAAAAAAAACGTTTTGTAGATTAGCTGTAATACCTGGTTGAGCCACCAGGTGGAGCCTCACTTTTTAATACTGAGGAGTCACTTAGACTTTGGGTAGTACAATGAAGTGCAAGCATTGTGGTGGTTTTAGCTAGCAATGGGCACCATGACAAAGACTTATGTGATGTTTAATGACCATCGACCAGGACTCATAACAAGTTAACAGTTCCATCTTTGCAGTCAAAATCAGGTGTCTATCGACTAAAGCAACATCATCAGTGAAGGGCAAATATCTACTGTGCTATTTGTGTTCTATTCATCTCAATCTGTTAATCAGTTGCTGATTGATAATGCTGCTGATTATCAATTTAGAAAACAATTTAAAAGTTGCATCCTCAGCATCCCGCCATAAATTCTGCTCTCTGTTTACAACACCTAACAGTAGACATAAACAAAGGATTGGACTCACGTTTGTGAAGATGCCGATCGATTTTACCTTGATTGATTAATTGGCCCAGTCTTTGAGATCACATCAGAACACCCATAATATGCACCACAGCATACCTGAAATACCCCACAACACCTGCTGTTGAAGAGCTGTTCTGGTTTCTATGTTCCTTACGCTGCACATTATTGCTGCTTTAGGATCTGACTGTTTATCTGCCACCTGAAATATTTCACCTCTTGACAGACGCCTTTGCAACATGATAATTAACGACAATGGATGTTGCGGCTGATCAGGTGTCTGCAAATGTTCACCACAACAACTTCAGATGTCAGATGTTCCGCAAGAAAGAAAGAAAAAATCAGCCCTACTGTGATACACATACATCTCTTGCTTGCTTTGCTTCTTTTTTTTGGTATCAAACTCGTGTTAAATTGCTTTAGAGTCTGTTCATACACACCGGATCCACACAACGGGCTCCATTTACAGTGAAATGAATGATGTGTGCATTCACTGGACGGCCTACTGAGCAGATACAGAACTTTTCACACCTAAGTTCTCAGGACAGTAATAAAAATATAATATAGTGACGACAGCGGCTTAAAAAAATAATGCCGCCGCTGCACTTTTTCAGTTCTAAGTTTGTGCAAAATGAAGCTTTCCAGCAGTGACACACCGACTAACGCAAGCCGCCAATCATCTTTGTATTAAATAAATGAAAAGCGTGTTACTTCCTCTCCTGCTCTACCCAAATGAAATCACACCGAGTCCCTTCCTGCTCCACATGTGCTGAATAGTGTCCTGAACACCTATTGTTGGCGTCGTGCCTCCTCCACAGACACCTTTCATCAAGCATTTTTTTTTTCTTTATTCGCTACCTGAATCCTGCCCCCATCTTGTTTTTCTGAAGCCCACAGTGTTGTTTTTCCTGTTTAATCTGCACTGGAACAGGTGGTCGAACAACTTGTGGAGTTAAATTAAGCCGCAAAACAAATGCGTGGCGTAAACAGAGTTTTGACGTCTGAGGTCGGCGGTAACGCGGCGATAAGCGACCTGGAGCCTCTTTAGCTCACCTTGGCAGCCTCGGTTCTCAGCTGTGTAATGCGTCCCACTAATGAGGTTGCGATTTCTCTGACGGCGTCCTGAAAAAAATAGCCCTAAATTGGAAATTCCATTAAATCTTAGCCAGCTGCTGAAATATGAAGCTGTGACTCTGCTGCATTATGATGCCAGTCTCATAAAAATTACATTAAAAATAAATTACGGCTGCAGATATTTGAACGGAGCTTTATTATAAGTGTCCTTTCATTGTTACGGCTAAAGCCACATAGGTGGAAGTTTGTGTTGCACTGAAGTATTTTTGTTATTTGTTTGTCTTTTCTCTTTTGCACAAAGAAAATAGAATTGATAAATCAGATGCAAATTTAATCCCCAGCCATCCGTTCTCCGCTGCCACTTCTATTTTCAGAGTCGAGCTGTTCCCAGCATGCAGCGGACGAGAGGTTACAAGTGGGGCCGTCTTGTAATTTATAATATAGGAGCGAGAGGAAAACAAATATGCCAGTGTGTTGACAGGTGCCATGTTCTGAGAAGTTGGAGTCACAGATCCACTAGTTTATTTTAGTTTGATGCATCAGAGTTAATAACTGAATAATGTCAAATGTAATTATATATCAGTCACGAGGGGGTTTGCTGCAGACTGAGTACTTCTACTTATATAGTCTTCTTAAAAAAAACAAAAATAAAATCTTCTGTATATAATGTTTTCTCTTGCAATTTTTGTACTGTGTTTCTTTTTCTTACAAGTTGCACTGTGTGTGTGTCTACATTATTCTTGCACTGACTATACTTTTTCTTTTTGGAGCTGCTGTAACGGTGAGCTTTCCCCCCTGTGGGATCAATAAAGTTGATCTTATCTTGTTAGATCTGTACTTGGCCTTTACTTGGAGGGGAGTCATCCATGTTCATATAGCAAAACTTGTTCATTTGCAT
>NW_007580140.1:10745-14237 GCF_000690725.1 Stegastes partitus | reverse complement strand
AAATGTTCCAAGGCTGTGACTCAGTTTTTATTTTTATTTTCCAAAATAAATGATTAAAAAGTTAGAAGTTATGTTTTTTTTCCCACCACTGTATCGTTTTGGATTTAACTGTCATTTGGCAAAAGTGGCCTCCAGTCAAGGTAAGCTGAGCTCAGGTGTACGGAGCACAACCAACAGCTGACTTCTTGTTGGTTTCAAGCAGCAACCTCTGTGGATGAAAAATTATGTGCCAAAAAACTGCATTTCCTCAAACATCCACTTGAGGCTGCTTTCAAAAGTGAGTCCATCTCCAAAGACCTCACTGTTAAAATGTCCAACTTTAGAGCAGAATAAAACATGTTTACAGCCTTTTACAAGAAACGGTTTTGGTGTCTGTCGCTAATTTTCACATTCATGACAACTCTACAGGTGGAGAGTTTTCATGTAATTCACTTGTTTAATTGTATTAGGGCTTACAATTATGCATAATTAAATCTGTGGCTGCTTTCAGTGACAGGTGGATGCGATCAGCCGGTAACACGGCTCAGCTTTCCCAGCCCTCATAAGACAGTATGGTGTTGTGTAGCAGTGATAGAGCAGCTAGATAACTGGGTTTTCTGTGCATCAAGCTGCCAGAGCATCTCAGAAAGTTATCCACCTTTGTTCAGCTCAACTGTTGTCTGCCGGTAACCTGTCGAGGTTCAGACTTCTGACTTCATACAAAGACTCCTGTACAGCACGTCCCAAGAGAACTGAGTTGGAGAAGGCCAGCAAGCTTTTTAGTTTGGTCACTTTCTTTTTTGTTAAGCGAACATTTGGGTTCTTGTGCAGATTTTTTTTAATCATTCTTCATTGAGTGGACAGTGTCTTGATTAACTTTCTTGTTTTTACTTTTTTGTTGGATCACCAAGGAAACCTGAAAGGGAGCATGAGTTTTATTGACTAAACTTTATTGTAGAAGTGATCAGGAAAAGCNCATTATTTTATAGATACCTGCTGTAACAATCACAATTCTTACAGTCTCTGAGCACTACAGTATTTCATTTTAGTCAATTAATTTCAAATCTTCATTTAAACGGTTTTGTTGACCTGCAGAAGTGATGAAAATGAATCACGACAACTAAAAACAACCTGACAGACCTTCCACTTCAATCTTCACTTGCAGAAATGAAACTCGGACTAAAAAATAAAAAATCTGTCCAACAGTCAAGAAGAGCAGCGCCTACAGATGAGGAGCTGAAAAACACTCCAAGAAATACTAACTGAAAATGAATCTGAGCCTCAGAAGTCTGACGGCACGACATACTTCATGTTTCACTCTTACAGGAGAAAAGGCTTCAGCGCTGAGGACTCTCTTCTCCTCAGATTAATGGATCTCAGAAAATGTTCCAGACAGGACCACGGCTTTCTTTTTTTTTTTTCCCCCCCGGTTTTCAAGGAGGCTTTTTCTCAGAAACACTTTTTTGAAATGGTTTTGTAATTGGGGTCGTTCCCGGCCTCGGTGGCATCCAGTCAATCTCTCATCATAATTAAAACCTGGAGAGACTTCTGACTAGATAACAGGAAATTCTAATGATTTCTCCTCACTGGAATGAGGAAAGATCTCTTGATAATGGAGCCTTTCAGAGGGAAGAAACATCCACCTGAGTAATTTAACAACTTTTTAACTGAAACACGTTCTTTAAAATGCATGTTCGAGCTGCCAAAGTCGTCGGGGTCGTTTCCTGACTTGCCGTCTTAACATCGATGCAGTCGCTCTAAATGACTGTGCAGCAGCTCGTTGAACGCGATGGCACGATCAACACGCCTCATTTCTGAGCTGATGCTAATCGTCGAATCCACTTCCGACGTTTTAATTTTACCTGACGTGACTCTTCAGCTGTCAGCCTCTGGCTTCTCCCCACTACAGCTCGTATGAATAATGTATCTCTGTTAACAAGAGAAAACTCTTCAAGAGTCTTTTTCTGCAGCAAAGGGGGACTTGCCTGCTGGCGATCGCTTAACTGAAGACAGTTTTGTCTTTATTGCACCTTAAAGGAGGATTCTACTTTATTTCAACCTGCTGTGTTTCCTGTTAATGTTTCTATTGTGTCTCTATATCGGGTCAACTTTGCATCCTGTTGTAAAGATTCAGAGAAACAAGGANAGTTCAGATGCTGGGAGTGCATGAAGACTCTGATGTTCACTCTTACAGCCAACAGCAGAACATTTGATTTGATTTGCTTGTGGCTGAAATCTATGAAAAAACGGAATACAGATGCATCTGACATCTGATTTAAGTGTAATTTTCCTGTCAAACGTTAAAAAATAAATACATTAATTTAAAAAAAATCAATTACCTTTTGTAAAAATACAGATTTTTGATGTGGACATACAGTTTCAGCCAGTTCCTTTTTTTTTGTATGGTCAATACCTCAGATAATACTTTATTCTGTGATTTTAACAGCTAGAAGAAAATCTGTTAAATAGCTATATAACTAATTGTTTTAAAATAAGCTTTTTAACATTTTCATTTTTACAGTGTACAGGTGAAAAGACTTAGAGGACAGTTTATTTCAACCTGGTGTTTTTCCCATTGATGCATCTGTTTTGCGTCTATGCTACCTTCTCCACCTCCTTTGTAAATCAGGGGAAATAAGAAGTCTGCACATAGGCGATGAGCACAACCTCCCCGCAGCTTTAAAAGAAACTCGATTTTTCAACGATTCATTTTTAGTTTAGGTCTGACTTTTCTAAGTTCCTGCACATACTGTACCATCATTATTTCACACATTCCCTCACAACAAAGCAGAAAAACAACTGTTTGTGTTTACATGTGAGAGTGGCTGGTGGGTGGATGATACCTGCTGCTGGATGGTTGTGATGGTGTTCAGGTCAGATTTCTGCTTCCAGCTTGAACAGCTCATTACCGGCGCCTCTGCACACCTTCAGCACACGGCTGCGTACCCAATCAGTGTTCCAGGGAATTGGTTTTAAAAGACAATGTGCTGCTTCATTAAATTAGATGGGGAGTCGGTTATAATTATTCTGGTCATTACTTTATGCGGATTAATGTGATTGAAGTCGGAGATGAAGGTGTTTCGGTGCCAAGGCCGGAGCGGCGGAGCAGCTGGTGATCCGCTCAGCCCTCCAAATCATTTCACTCTCAGATGTGCCGAAAATATAAAACCTTTTGTGTCCACAGAGGAGGTCAAGAGCTGGTAAAGGGCCAGTCGACAGTTTATAAGTGTGGTTATTTTCTCTGAATCATGCATACAATTAAAACAAAAAACCAACAGCTCCAGTAAACCAACATAAAACAGCGAAACATACAACCTGCAGTGCAACTTCAGATCTAACAACATCCCTCATCAGTTTTATGTGGAGGGTTTGTCTTCAGCAGAGCCTTGTGTCCAGTGTGGCCTTTGGTAAATAGATTCTTTTTATCTAGAAGAAGGAGGAGACACTTGAAGCGTCTTACAGCTTCTTTGCAATTGTTTTCTGAATACGAGGGACCACATTCTACTGACCACA
>NW_007580140.1:7737-8536 GCF_000690725.1 Stegastes partitus | reverse complement strand
TCAGTTTTGTCATCCTTGTTGCTTTTCTGCTTTGTAGGTGTTGTCTTTTAGTTTTTCTGAGCAATATCTGGCACAAGACTGTCCTCTGGGATTAATAAAGTTTTATCTCAAACACCAAAAGTAGATTAACTGTGTTGATAATTTCCAGAATCCAAGCATGGCAGGGTTATTTATGTGATTGAAAGTTTGCCAGTGGTGCAAACACTGAAAGTTTTCTAAACTAACCCCCAAGAGGCACAAGGATATTTTATGTGCATCTACTTTTATGGGCCAGTAGAGCGTGATCAGTATCCATCTATCCATCTATGCTCAGTAGGAAAATTAGCAGTCGAGCGAGCATTTCTGTGATACTTATCTTACTTAACTTTTTTTGAATCACAGTGAGTTTCTTTTTCCACTGTAAGAACTTGCAGGACATTTTAGGAACCTTTGCCTCTTTTAGTGCTGTTTTCAGGGGAGAATAAACAACAAACTCCAGGGTAGATACTTCTTAAAGGCCCTCCTGATGTCCTCGTCCTGCAGCATTCTTCTCTTTAACACCACCATCAACAAGGTCAAACTTCCAATATAGGCTAACACAATAAACTTCCATTGTTGTATTTCCTACATGCTCATAATAAAGGAGCTGTTATATGACGTTGTTTTGGTGCACTCTGAGTTAAAGGTACAGTCAAGGCTTTTGGCTTCTACACCACAATGGGAACAGAAAAGCTGGACGGCCTGAGAACTCGGAAATTAGTGTGAACGCTTGCAGCAACTCACAGGAGTTCCTGCAGTGGAAAGCATTGATTGCTTTACT
>NW_007580140.1:0-7386 GCF_000690725.1 Stegastes partitus | reverse complement strand
AACTTTATTGTAGAAGTGATCAGGAAAAGCGGGAGTGGACTTTAGTTGTCACAATCTTTGCTTAAGTCAATGGATGGGAGGGACTTTTGAAAAGTTTCTTCTTTTCTTTAGTTGTGATTTGTGGTCAGGTATTTCACTGGCAGTATTTGTGTGTAAACTTTAATCCCTTGCGAGATTTGACCCTAAACTTAAAAACTGACTTGGTTAAACCGCTTCAACTGTCCATTGCCCAAAATGTTTGCATGATCCCACCTTTCTGCTCGTTCTTTGATCAGCAGGCCAGTCTACTGTCAAGACGCCAACAACTGGAGCCACCACACTGAGCTTCTAAACCACCGTTTATAAAACCTATAGGTGCCGTCACACAGGGCTTCTCCATCTTTACATACAGTCTACGATCGGTTTCTTGCACACCATTGTGAGATGATAAAATAATCATGCAGCTTTTCTAACTTTTTTAAATGTTATCGAACTGAATGACTAAAACTCTGACCTTCAAAGTCATTTATCATGCTGATAACACTTAGAAAAACGTATTCACTGGTTTACAGATGTGTTGTCAGAGTACATCATGTGATCATGTGGAAGTTTGCCATCTGGGAATATTGACCCGATCAGCCTGCATTTATCTGTTCATGCAGTTTGTTTACACGTGTGATTCTGTGTAAAGCTTCCTGTTGACTGTGTGTTTGCACTATAGAATTTGCAGCCAATCAGATATCCAGCACAGAAATTGACTTTTTCCTTGTTTTAACAGCTTTTACTGACCATTTGAAGGGCTGCTCCGGCTGCTCTCTGCGTTTTGCTCCAGGTGATGTTGGGTGTTGGAGGCGAAACACCGTCTCCAGGATATTTATCGAAGTTTCATTAGTTGCAGTTTCACAGCTGGGATTGCAAATCTGTCCAATGGAGGTGAAAAGCAGACGTTAGCATGACTCAGAGACACAATAATGGGCAACACAGAAGCTGAAATAAACCAGAATTATCCTGATTGGAGTGAGGATATTAAAAATTTCCCATGAAGGCTCATTGGAAAAAGAACACAGTGTGCGCGATCATCCCGAAGAGAGTTGAATTAAAGGTCTGAAAAGGAAAAGAAACTTTGTGATTCAGTTCTCTGGGAATAAAATGAACTCATCTTGGCTTAAGAGATAAATAACAACTAATGATTTTAAACTTGTAAGATGTCTGCAGTCATTAAAAATGTAAAGTAGTACAATGATTAGAAAAGATTCCAGTCAGTGTAGTAGAGACGCATCATTACTCCCATTATCTTGTTGCACATTTCTGTTGCTGCATTCATTGATTTATTGTGCATTTATCGTCTTATTTGTTCTTTTGCCTCCTGTATGCAAGCATCTTTGTGCATATTTCTTTAATGTTTACGTTTGGGCTCCGGTATTTGTCCTTCAGATCACACTTATATAAGAATGATTGTTTTTCACACCAGCGAAACATGAATTTTTATGGGAAACTGTGAGAACAGTGAAGGTAAAATGACTTAGGACAGTGACAGCTAAAAGTGCTCCACAAACAGTCAGAGCAAGAGCAAGAGAGGTCGAGCGTGTACGGATGAAAGCGGAAAGTTTAAGGCGCTATATCAGAGTAAAATATTGCTCTTAATCGTCAATACATCAAAACAAGGTCAGACGCAGTCGCTGTGAAATTTCTCCTCGGTGCCGACGCTAAAGCTGATCTACAGTCTCTGGGCTGGAAAATGACCTGTTGAGCTCCTCCTGCAGTCCTGTAGCTACACAACAGCAGCAAAAGTGTTGTGCTTTTCTTCCAGTAACAAAGTGGTACCTCTGTGTCTGTAGTTGTACAAGCCTCTCTACAGGATATAATAAAGTAAGGATTAGAAAAGTCAACATGAAAACTCAACGTCACACATCTTTGGGTTTTATTTCCCATAAAAGTAGGATTTTGCATCAGGAAGGTTCAGAAACAGCCTTTTTAAATCCTGTCCAGACCTTCAATAAATCCACACGGATATCCTCTCTATTGATGGGAATCAAAATCTGATAGGACACCTTAAGCCAAAGCTGCTCAGCTGTTCAAACACATCTACATGAATGCAGGTCTGTTGCAGGCAAAGAACAAATACAAACTAAAATAGATTAAAAGCATGTTGAGGGAGAGACTGATGCTGTAATTCCTGCACAGAAATAAAGCTGAGAAGTTTAGGATATGTTGAATCATATCCTAATTATTACTATCAGTGTATTAGTATTAATCTTAGTTGATTTAGAGCAAGCATGGACTGAACACTGAAGGACGTAGCCACTGTGAGGTTTGTGGACAACTGTTGAGAATCCTCAAGTTTCAGACTTTGTCTTCACTATCTTCCTTTTTTTGAATCTAAACGAGAACTTTAAGACACTTCACACTAAAATATAATAATCTGTTAATCATAAGGTGCATAATCATACTCTTCTTTATCGTCTGTTTTCCTCTAAATAGCACCATAATTAACTGAATAAACATCATGCTGTGCTGAAGAAGACTTAAAACTAGCAATGAAGACCATAAACGCATTAGGAAAATGTTCACTGAGGCAACAAATCAAGTAAGAAGTAGGACTATTTTCTCATCGACGTCTATAAATTAAACTGGATTTTGCAACCACAGGAGTCGCCCTCTGCTGGCTGTCAGGAGGAATGCAGTTTTAAGGCACTTCTACACCAACTTCACTTCATCCAGCTTTTACATAAAATCTATTGGTGCATATTGAACCATGACTAATATACAGTAAATTCTGGACTATAATATATATATTTTTCACATGCTTTGAACACTGAAGCTTAAACGATGATGCGGCTAATTTATGGATTTTTGCGATTTTTACGAATTTGCCTCAATACGAAAGTGGCATTGAGAGCGACAACGAAAGAGAGACTGAGGAAGTGTGTGATGAAGTGATTCTGAGGCTGTTCGACACTGAAAAACACGACTTTAGTGGTTTTAGTGAGCAGGATGAAGATGAAGATAGTGATCAATGACTTTCCCTGGTAGGCTGCTGTATTTTTTATTTTCTTAACCAGCCGTGTTACAGGCACTGTTTGGAAAAAAGCGTTTAGGGTACATATTTGTGTATGTTACTGGTACGTATTTAATTAAAAGTTTAAAAGGTCTTTCTGTGTAAATATCTCATGTTACAACGTGGACACCTGCAGCTTATAGACAAGTGCGGCCTGTATATGTACTAAGTTTTTAAAGTTAGCGGCTTATATTCAGGTGCGCTCAATAGTCCAGAAATTACGCTACTATACTATAATACTAACACGCTTCTACTGCATTAGTGCTGCAACTAACCGGTTGTTTACTTTCTACCTTGGTTAGTTGGTTCATCTGAAAAATGTTGTTTACTGTCATAGAGGAGGAAAGAAACCTGAAAATATTCACATTTAAAAAGGTTAAAAAGGATGTAGACTTTTTTCTTTAAAAAAAATATGGAGATTAATTTAGTATTTGGCTAATCAGCCAGTCGTTGCAGATTAGACTGAGTATGACCATAACTGAACACGGAAGCATGTGTGTGAGAGTACAAACTGAGAAAGTCATGACCTACATTGAGCTTCACCATCACAGCTGGATCCTGTTGGAGACAGAGCCTCCATGGCGTCGCTGATGGACTCCCACTCTGGCGAACACAAACCAGAACACAAGTGATGTTGAATTAAGTTGGAGGATAATCAAATTATTTGGCTGTGATAAGATCTGAGCCCTCGGGGGCATCAGTAAATGTCTGGACGAATGTCTAAAACTCATCCTGTGTAATTGAGGAAGCTGTCATATTAAATTGACAACAAAAACATTTATTTGTGCGTCAGACTTTTATTTATTTATTTTTTAAACTTCTTTATTTTGGAGACCATTTCAGCACGCATCATCATCTATCTAATCATATATATGTCAAGGCTCGTGAGAAAGGTTGTAGGAAAGGAACAAACTTAACTCGAGGAGCTCACTGGGCTGCATGGGTGAATAAATGAAAGGCGGCTGGTAATCCAGGCAACAATGCATCCAAAAATAAAGACGACAATCCAGAGTGAATCCAACAAACTCCACAGAAATCAAGAGAACAAACTGACACAAGCTATAGGTGCAAAAAGAAGAACTGTTTGGACACTCAGAACTGATCGAGGAGACGAGACGCAGGTGAAACTAATCAGGGCAATTAAAAGGGAGGGAAAAGAGGAACAAAGAACAAAAGTAGAAACACAAGCGACACACGAGGAGAGACAGTTTCAAAGTAAAACAGGAAGTAACCTACAGACAGAGGAAACACAGAAAACTGAGAAAATACACATGAATGTACAACAGGAACAAAACAAAACCAGAAACCATGACATGTGTCCCCTCATGTCAGCTGTGGTGCAAACAGTGTTACCAAACAATGAACCTAGAATGTCTGGCTCCCTACAGGCCAGACTTTGCTTGAAGCCAGAGGGCTGCACCACGAAGCCAGTGGGTTATCGAGGTGGGAGTTTTCAGTATCACGATGGTGGCTCTCTTTTAACCTGCTAGATCTCCATGGTAACTGATGCTGTGGTGTTAACCTCGTCGGGAGCAGGTTATGTTAAGAGTTTAAATCGGCTGGAAAGAGCGTCTCCCTTTAACCAGATCGTTTCCTGACTATTATTTTTGAACGATGCAGATTCTCAGCTGAGGGAATGTGTTTTATCTGCAAACATGCTGAGTTGTGTGTTACTAATATCACTGAATGAAGCCGTGTAGTTACAGCATCACACACTGTATGTATTGCGTTGCCATGGAAACCGGACGTGAATTTAGTTGGTGATGCAGAAGTCACATAAATATGTTTTTATGTTTGACTCTGATTTGCTGCTAAGTGCGTTTGCTCTGCTGGTACTGCAGCTGATTATTCTACTGGTATTTATTACAGAGAATATTCAGTCAATAACATTAATTTCACTTTGATTTGACCAAAAATTAAAATGATTTCCTGCATTATGGGACAGTGTCAGACCTAAATGCACTTCAATTCAAGATCAGGTTTAACTTTAACGTTCAGCTATCAGTTGGAAATAAGCAGCTGTATCGGTGAAATCTTATATATTAACATGTTTGTTTCCTTCCAGCGTTCCTGTCTTGCACCATTTGCAGTAGCAGCACTTTTTATGTCATAATTTCTTTTAATATTCCTATTGTCGATTAAAACAACGTGCTGACTGAAGCAGCTGCACAAGATCGTTTCATTTTGTGCAGAAGAAGAGTCACGTGACGCGTTAAATGCTGCGTCTGAAGCAGAAAGTCTGAGTTGACAAAGAGTTTGTAACCACCTTTGTGATACACGTGATCTCTGGCTGGGGCTTTTGTTTTTGTCGAGCCGGTTTACACAAAGAAAGCCTGGCTATGTCAAACATGCTTCGTAGTACAGCCTTCAGTTTGTCTAAAGTGCTGTTCAACTACAACTAAATACTTTAAAGCACAGTCAAAGGTCATAGAAAGGGGCAAAACACAATATTGGTATGTAGACACTGGACTTTTGATGGCTGTAGGACTCTACAGAGGACTGACAGCAGACAAAACCAATGCAGGTGCCAAAACTGCAGCACCTGACTGGACAAACACTTCCTTTGTGGATTGTGTGAGTCTGGATTTTAAACCCAACCAACATGGCAGCTAAGTTGGAAACTTTCTCTCCCATTATGATAAAAGTTTGATGTGTTTTTGAAATAATCCCTGCAGCTGCTGAATCTGTCTTCACTGTAAGACTGAAAGTTTTCCAGGAGTTTCCAGAGCCGGTGAGCGGAGCTGGATGCCCCTGATTTGCATAAAGTAGACTAGACCTCAACTTTGTGCAGATAAAGAGTGAAAAAAAGTTAATCCTTATCTCTCAACCACAATGCATTGCACAGCTGCTTACACAGAGAATGAATGGGAAGCAGGGATGACAGTCTCTCCTCAAAGAGATTCAAAGTGTTGCAGCTGTTTTAACATCCAAAAGGGAAGTACTAGCACGCAGGATGAACAAAGAAAGCTCCTGGAAGAGAAGCTCTGATGCCGTTTCTGCACATCCGACCAACTCCAGCACAAAAAGAGCAGCATTGTTTGTGAACGTTGCAAAAATTAGCCTTCGCTTTTATCCAGATTAACTCCCAATGAACTGCGAAAACTGGTGCAAAGTGCCCAAATTAAAGAGTTTACTGTTGCAGCACAAGACTAAAAGGCCCTCCCCCAAAATATGTGCAGAGACAAACCGAGGGAAACTGTATTAAGTAAAGAAGAAAGGTGTTTAATTCCTCCCTAATCTCCCCCAGCGACTGTGAACGTCTGCCAACTTCACCTCCTGAGCAACATGCATTAGCGGTGAGAGCTCGAGCTGTTCCCGACTGTTTTCTGCCCTGAGAAATAATGAGTCAGCACTGCGAGGATTTTCAGGTCATTATATGAGCTGAGGGGGGGAAAGAAAAAATATGGATGGAAATGGATTTTTGTTGAATGGGGCAAAGCTGTGCCTTAATTAAAAGTAACATAAGTAGGAGGGAGTGAATTTGGTTGTTTTGTGGCGGTTTTACTTGGCGTATATTAAAAATATCTCCAGCTCAGAGTGGATTTGCTGCTCTGAATAGGTGCCAGATAATACATAATGTATACGCAACACGTGTAAGGATGTTGTGAGGATGTGTCTCCATGGCAACAGAGTCCAGCGCTGTCAGCCAGGCTCAGCACCGAGTGTGTCGGCTTTTGCAAACTGTATACGAGATGCTTTCTTTTGTTTGTTTTACTGCAAGGACACTCTGCTGCTCCTTCCTCCTGCTTTCTGCTCTTTAATCCTGCTGAGCTGCTTTTCCATCATCTTGTCTTCTTCTGGATTTTTATCTGTCTCCCCCGGAGGCCATCCTCCCCCATTTTCCCGAGCAGAGTTAGTTAGAGGAGCCCACCCTCAACCCCGAACTTCTGACAGATGAGGAGGTGGAGGTTTAGGATGGCTGAGAGCCAGTGTTTCGCCTGGATCCATCAGGGACGGTGGGCTGCTGCAGACTAGAGATTTATCTTATGAGAGAGGAGAGGAGGTAAAACAAGAATATGTCAGACTCACACATCCCAGAGCAAAAATACACATAAAAAAAAAATGTGTATAGCACAGCTGTAGAAATAACAGTTAGATGGTGCTTTATGTAAAATCAAAAACACACCAACAGCAATAAAATGCAAGAAATTAATCATTGATTAAAATGTCAAGTGGATTAGATTTCTGTCCAGCTGGTAAACAGGATTTAAGGCCTCTGTGTGAAAATGGTTTTTGCATCGATCCAGTAATTTGTCTGTTGATCTCAGCAAAACTGCAGGACTCGTTTTAATCTTCTAAAGAACTTTAAGCACGATAGGAAAAGAGATGTAATTTTTGTTTTGGTTCAG
>NW_007580139.1:57589-70004 GCF_000690725.1 Stegastes partitus | reverse complement strand
AAAGAGCAGCAAAATGGCTGCGAAGAGAAACAGAACCGTGTAAAAAGAGAAGGAATGTGACAGATAGATAGAAAACCACTGCAAAGAAAGACATGAAGACTGCAAAGAGGCATAAAATCACCACTAAGAGCCTCAAGACTGTCACACACAAATCTGTAGAGCGACAAAAAATGAACACAAAACTGCAAAGAGGCACCAGATGACCGCAAAAAAAAGACGCAAAACTACCACGAAAAGATTGAGAACGACTAGAAAGAGATGCTGAACAACTACAGAGACGTACAAACAGTTGGAATCGACTCAACAGACACACAAACTGATCACAAATAGACAAAATCACAACAAAGAGACACAAAAAGAGCCTCTAAAGAAATAATACAAGTAAAATGATCAGATTACAAACAACGGTTAGAGATGGAACCAATTAAAGAGACAAAAATGAACACAAAAAAAACCACAAACAAACAAACCGAGACACAAAAAGCTGCAAAGAGAAACAGAACTATGTAAAAAAAAATGTAAAAAGAGTCACAATAGATGTAAAATCACTGCACAGGAAGACATTAAGGCAGCAAAGAGGAACTTAATCCACCACAGAGAATAAAAACTGAAGCACATCTGCACCGTTTTGAGATATTTCATTTTATGAGTTCTACTTTTGTACTTTTCACTACATTTATTTCACACACTTTAGTTTAATTAAGACCAGCTGATGAGGTGCAGCGACAGCATCCATGTGTTCTCTAAAATAAACAGAGTTGCAGAATCCGGTTTCGATCATCATCCTGGGAAGCACAAGACCAGACATGTGAAACTGACTCAGACTGGTTCACCTACGTGTCATTCTACTCGTCAACAAAGGTCGCGTGTGGTTTGACCTCATAACACCGAGCCTTATTGAAACGGCAAACTGGGTTTAAGAGTCACGTTTACTTTGGAGAGAGTTGCCCAACAAGAGGAAAAAAAAAAAGCTTCCTGCAGTCCACCCAGGAGGATTCTGGTTAGCTTAGCTTTTCCTGAATTAACTGCTTACAGTCAGCTTCTTGAAAGGAGCTGCAACACTGAACCGTGTGGCTTTGATTCCCGCAGCAGAATTAGGCCTTTTCAAAGACAGCATTTTCCCCAGCAGCTCATTAATCCCGTTCAATTATTTTGGACCCTGCAGCTTCCTGAGCTAAGACAGAGTTCAGGAAAAAAAATGCTTCTTGCGTTTCCAGCACAAATTAAACCGTACAGAAATAGTCTCAAAGAAAAATGTCATGAAAGGTTTCCTCACACCTGTGAGCGCGGAGCACTGCGGGCTTTCTGTCCTGGGCTCACCTGTTGCTGCAGGTATAGATCACTCTGCATGGCTACTATGGAAACCAGCAGGACTGTGTGTCGGCGGCAGAGTTTTATGCTTCACCAATTTAAAAAAAAAACAAGACTGAAAATAGCTGGATAGTGTTGTCATACGTTGACTTCTTAGGGATACACAGGCTGGTTTAAGTACAGCAGGAATCATTAATGTGTTGATGATTGTTGGTTACGCTTCACTTTAACCTCTGGTTTACATTTATAGGCAGCATTCAAAACAAGACTGTTTACGCACACCGCCTGGTGCTGTATATTAATAAATGCATAAAACACCCTTGTACCTGCTTAAGTCGGCTATAAAATAGCTAAGTATGACACTAAAGTGCTATCAAAGCAAGATAAATCAGCCTCTAGAGACTCGTGGCTCCTTTTAAGGACAGATGACTTTGTGAGGAAGTGTTTGCTTTGTTTTATGGTACGTAATCCAAGCTTGGATCCGACCTTAAAAGGTGATGAACGCTACATCACCGGCCAGTTCTTTGCCGTGATACGCTGGGCGGGTAACGGCAATAACTGTTATCAGACAAGTCAGCGTATCGAGCTGCATGTGAGCAGACTGTAGCTGCAAGCAGAAGTTTCAGAGGGTCAGAATCACTGAGTCACCAAAGCGCCCTGGATGATCCTCAGCAGAAAACAGGCTGCACATGGTCACTAAAAAAAAAAAGTTTTATATGAGACTCTAAATCAAATCAAACCTTAACTTCCTGGATTTTCTAACTTCAAAGGCTCAAGAAGGATTTACAGTCACAACAGGACACATTCTGCCGTTTTACAACGAAATGAACCTTTTGTAAAGTTACATAATTTTGCCCCAATTTCCCCAAACAATCTATATAATTCCTCTGAAGTTCTCCTCGTGGAATACACTTCTGCAGTATACGTATAATTGGAGCGATTTCAGAACAACTTGGGAGACTGATTTAGTCGACTTGAAAGTGTGTTTGGTTAATGTCTGTGAAGATTCTCAGTCATCCAGGTCATGGTTCTTCTGGTAGAATAATCAAAGCTACTGGACTGGTTGAGTTCCTTGAAGACGTTCTCATCCAGGAGGCTTCATCAGCTCTGACTGACTAGTTGGGAGTTCCAGATACTGATATCCTTAAGGAGCCATTAACACCTGAGTTTCGGTTTCAGGTGGGGGTTGTTGGTCCTCCCCCTCGTTATGGGAGTCGTTAGTGCTCCCCCTCCCACAAAGGGGTTCGTTAGGGTCTCTTGTGGCTAGGTGTGAATTCATCTTCCGTGGGAGAGATCTTAGGACTGAACTGTAAACAGGTGAGAGGTGATGCCAGACCTCCACCTCTGCTGAGGGATGGTGTTTCCAGTTTGACATAGATGGCTTCTTTCAGCCCTCTCTCAAACCATCTGTCCTCCCTGGACAAAATCTGTACGTTGTCATCTTCAAATGATGTCGAAGACAACAACATACAGAGCCATCTATGTCAAACTGGAAAGACCATCCCTCGAGGTGGAGGTCTGAGGCATCATCTGTCACCTCTTTACTACTCATTCCTAAGATCTCTCCCCAGGAAGATGAAACCACATCCACACCTAGCCACAAGAGACCCTAACAAACCCCTTTGGTTCAGGGGGAGCACTAACGACTCACACAACGGCGGGAAGAGCAACAACCCCCAACTGAAACCTGCACTCAGGTGTTAATGGCTCCTTAGGTTACAAGTATCTGGAACTCCCAACTAGTCAGTCAGAGCTGATGAAGCCTCCTGGATGAGAGGTGAAACGTCTTCAAGGAACTCAAGCAGTTGCTACGATTAGTCTACGCCAATATTTTGTTAATGAGCTCTAAAATAAGGGACTCGCACATCGGGACTGGCGTTTTAAGAAGTTTTTATCCAAAGAAGCTGCGTTGAATGTGGAGAAATTACAATCCTGCTGAAGTGTGGATTCAGCTTCTGCGAGACAGAGAAATAAATTACAGACTTGTTCATGCAGGGAGCTAAAACAGACTTTTGTGGACATTTCAGGGGGGCTTCTCAGCCAACACACACCAACATGTTCTGTTGTCACATTACAAAGACAGTCTCTGCTTGTCCTTTTGCTGCTGCTGATGTTAGCTTCACCACGTCTTGGTGATTCTTAAGTGGCTCAGGTGGTCTGTCATGCGCTTGTGTTCGGGGAAATTGGCAAACTTGGCCTCCTTGATCTTGAGCCAGTCCTGGGCTCTGCGCTCCTTGACGTGGCCGTGCTCCTGCTCCGCGGTCATGTACGGCCGGCTGAGCCAGTATTCGTTCTCGGCCTCACGCTCCAGATTCTTCAACGTGTTGCGCTTCATCTGCCACGTAATCGGCCGCGGACGCCGATACTTTCCGATCCACTGCTTCCCAGGGATGCCTTTCCGCAGCAGGGTGAGGGTGAGAAACATGGTGGGAAGTTAAATCTGGAGAAGCAAAGAGAGGTCAAATTAGATTAGTGACTAATGTAATGATGATTCGTGCCAGAAATAGCTCTTCAGCGCAGGTACAGAGGGGTTTCAGAGAGAAGTCGTACAGTATGTGAGCTGTGCAAGCAGAAAAAAGAGGGAGGAAATCATCCAAAAAAAGAGCATAACAAGAGGAAAAGTTGTTTTTGTTGTCAGGAATTACAAAAATGTGGAAATCAATCTGATCAGAGCCATAATTTGCTTGTTGAAGGTGGCAGTGGGTGGTTTTTTAGTAAAACTGCAGCAGTCAACACCTGTTTTAATGTATGTTCATGGTTGTTTAAACCATTTCACTAACATTTATCACACTCTGCGGTTGATGTGTTTCCAGAGTTTCGCTTTGGGAATCACTGACAGCTTATACAAAAGCAGACTGAAAAAAAAAAGGTACACAATGCAAGGATGTGCGTAGTGCTCAGAATTCTCCTCTAAGCGGTGATTTCACAGGTTTCCTTCAAGCTGCTTTACTTCTAACTGTGAACATGACCATTTATAAGCTGGTTTGACATAGCAGAAGCTCGCTTTCTGCCCCCGGCTGTGCACACGTCCATCCCTTTTGGATTGTGTGTAAATGGGAAATCCCTCCATCACCACAGCAGCAGCACAGTGTACAGGCATTGTTCACAGCAGTGTTTCTGACGTACAGGAGGAAGAGCACAGGTGATAGCACCAATAACGGCTATGAGGCATTCAAATGTTCCAGTGAGCTGTGACAGAGAGACAAATGCACCAAACCAGTTGCTGAACTGGACCCCTGAAAGCAACTAAATGGAATTCAGCCATTGCTGGCTTTAAAATTTACACCAGTTTCTGTTGTGATGTTAAAAGTCCTGCACACACACACAAGTGTTTCATGCTAACTGGCTGATTGTAGCGTGATTTTATTTAAAGCTTGCAGAGTAACTTCTACCCTGATATTAAGCTGACTGGTCACTGACATGCCTCAAATTTTCATGGTGAAAGCTACGGTAATTTGGGGAGTATATTTCCCTTTATATGAGGCAGCAGTAGAGACAACAAAGATGCAAACAAGGATGAGCGTGGACTGAAAGGGCAAAAAAGACATGATTCTAACATCACACCAACAGTCTAAATGAGCTTGTTTTGCAGCATTATATATTTGTAGTTTCATATTTCATTAAAGTGTGAAAATAGATATAAAAACAGCCTAAAGCTTCAATATAATGAGCTGAAAGGATTGTATTAGTTTTAATATTTGGGTTTATTTTAATGCAACTGGCAGCAGTGGCGCATTTGCAGCCACTGTTTGTTTATGTGTGTAATTTTATTTTCCTACTTGAGAGACATACTTGCTTTAGTTTTTACAGTCAGGCATTCTTTCAATTGTTTTCTCGATAAATCAATTAGTTGTTTGGCAGCTGAATTGTCAGAAATTGGTGAAAAATGTCCATCAGTGTTCCTTAAAGGCCAAACATCTTGTTTTGGCCACAACCTAAAAATATTAAGTTTACAGTCATACAGAAGGTTAAAAAAAAAAAAAAAAGAAAATATTCACATATAACAAGCTGGAATGAGACTTTTTTTTTTTATACTATACACAAAAAACAGAATAAAGAATTGAAAAAAGAACAGAATAATTTTTTTGATGACTTGTTGCAGCCCAGTTCTCTACAGCTAAAATAACACCACATGAATACAACACTGAACAGAAAATAAAGCGAATTTGTTGCATTGATTTTGTGAGGAAAGGACCTGTCAGCCTCAGCCGCATTAAAACAAATCTCATCACCAAAATAGGAAATCCCATGTCAAATACTATCATACAGCCTCGACATCTCGTAAAACTTTATTTTACGTTTACAACAGCCAGAGAGGAATCTGACCCATTTATTGATCAGTGGGTCATCATACTACTTTACACGCTTTTGGTTCTGTTGAGGATATTGTGCAGGCAGCAAATTACTCAACGTACGTCAGGCAAAACACAAAAGAGACAATTACCTAAAAAGGAAGAAATGCATTTCCAACGAGTCTGCAGTTAATGGTTTACTAAATGCTGACCCATGGCACACTCATGACAAATTTACAGCAGTGGATAACAACGACGGCACACAAAAACACTTTAACTATCCAGAGTTTGCTGGGTTACAGTAGAAAAGGTCGACAGTGTGTAAAAAACAAACAAACAAACAAACAAAAAATGTGCACAACAAACCTGCAACACTCAGTATACAGCAGAAGTATACTGTTTTTGCATTGAGTTACTACTGTGGGGCCTATACATCACCTACAGTAAAGCTATACTCTTGGATTTTATTAGTTCATAAGAGCAAATATCCTACTGTTTAATCTAAATGCAATTAAAAGGTGACACAGTTTCGAATAACTTGACATATAAGTCTCGTCTTATCATGTAAAACACATTCACAACTACTAAACAGTCTGTAAAGCTATAAAATGAAAATAATCTTAACGAGCATACTGGATATAAAAGCAACCCCCGCTGCTTTGAGTGTAACTACGTTGTTTTAAATAAGGTGAAGAGAAAACACGCAAAGTACAAATACAAATTTAAGCAAAGTCTGCGTGCAGGAGGCTAATTCATAGCTGCTAACATTAGCCGCATGCAATGTGAGGCTAGCTTAGCCAAACGGTACACACCAAGGACAGCTTCAAAACAGGACTGTAAGAAGAGATAAAATGATGAGCCACATATTTACTCTTTGTCTCACCTTCCAAGTATGTTAACCACCGTTGTCTTTACCACGACAAGATGAAAACAAACCCAGAATTAGCTTAAAAACACAAAAAGCCAATCTGGTAGCTATGAGAGAAGCAGCTAGCTAAAAGGGTCATTAACTTCTTTTTTTTCCGGGGTAGCTACGGCGCCCGAGAAGGCTCAAACACATTTTAAAAAATGTTCGCATTCTAAAAAAAAAAAAAAATCCTAAACTGCCTTAGACAAACAATATTTTGTAAATATCTCGTTTGACAACAATTTATATTACGGCACATAATTTACTCCACATTTTATTGCCGTAGATTTGTTTACTGCTCTTTTATGAGGATGCGTTGCAAGAAAACAGGAAGTAGCGGTTTATTGCATATTTAGACATGTATCGTTAATTACAACAACAAATAGATTTAAATATTCTAATGCGAATATACATTTTCTAGTTTAAAAATCTGTTTATTTTCTAGATAATATGCTTGGTTGGTGGGAAAGGACACAGAGGTGATGTTGTTATCGGGTGATGTCATGCGAAAGTGTTTTTTTGTTTTTTTTCTTTTTTCCTTTTTCCTGATTCGGTTGTTGCGTAAATCGACACAAATGCAGTAAAAATAGGAAGGAAAAAGAGAAAAAAAAACACATGATGTAAAAAATGACCAGCCTCCTCTGACATACATTTAAGAGCCCTGCTGGTGGTGCACTTCAGTGTTTCTCCAGTGTTTGTTGTCCGGCTCTGTCGCAGCAAAGCCAAGATGTTTTTCGACTTGTTTTCAGCAACAACATGGACTTTACTGGCTCTCTTTTTCGCCCTGTTTTTCCTGTGAGTATCTGATTTTGTAAACTTTAAATCTTGGGGTTTGACTTTGGTCTTTTTACTGCCCAACACTAATAACAACCTGATCTCTAACTCTCTCTCTCTCTCTCTCTCTCTCTCTCTCTCTCTCTCTCTTGCAATGCAGGTATGGAATTTGGCCATACAGGTTTTTCTCAAAGCTGGGGATTGAAGGACCAAGACCTCTGCCATTTATTGGAACAATGCACCACGTTGCAAAGGTAAGCCAGCGCCAACAAACCTTGGAGCCTGGTGTATGAACAGGTGACTGGTGATTACTGAGAGTAAAGAGGTGTCAGTAACCTGCCTGGCTTATCTGTGCACCTTGACTCTTACTGTTCTGTGGCCGTTCAGCCTTTAAAACATATTTCTTGTAGGGATTTCTTGGATTTGACCGCGACTGCCAGGCCAAGTATGGAGACGTCTGGGGGTGAGTAAAACAGTGGGAAAGTATTTATTCTGCAGATGATTAGATTGCAAATGTGTAAGCAGGATTTTACTGTTTTAGCTCACCGTGTTGGAGGTTATTTAAATTTGTACTTGCATATTAAGTGCTTGCTCAAAGGGAATCATTAGATTTCTCTCTATACCAGAATACTGTAAGGTCTTGTTGCTTTGCTGCTTTCCACGACTGCAGGGTATAATGAACTCATAATGATAAGCAGGAGGATAGGTTGGGTCATTTTACTGCCTGCGTATGTCAATAAATGACTCCAGGGACCCAGAGCAAATATTTGTATGTAATATTGCAAATGTAAAACTGGTGTATTGTAGGCAGCTCAAACTATATACCTTGATGTTGTGCTTTTGCAGGTTGTATGAAGGACGGACGCCGTTGTTAATGGTGGCAGACCTTGAGATTATTAAAAGTGTGATGGTGAAGGAATGCTACACCGCCTTCACCAACCGCAGGGTAAGAGACGCCCCTTATTAGACACCAGAATCAGTGGAAATTCAGCGTTCTAGCAAGTAATTCAGTAGACTCAGTTACTCAAATTACATGCATGGTGGCAAGACAAAAATTTACTGATTCAGATGAACCTTTAAGCATTGTTTAATGAGTTGTGTTAACATAAGAATATTAGTAATAATTACGCCCACATTTCTGTGTTAATTGATTTAAAATAAAATTCAAGTTGTCCTGAACTCAAAGCGAAGGGGGAAAAAAAGCCAATTTCATTAAGTTACATCAACTTAAATTTAGTGTTAAATCAACTAATTCGCAAGCTTGAGTTTAAATTATACATAAAAATAAGATGATGCAATTATCAACATTACCATGTCAGTTCAACTCGTCAAAATTATGTTCGCAACTTCAAAGGTTTATCAAACCAATCATCAAACTGGATTTGTTTGACTTGTAATTGACTAATAATTAAGTGGTGACAATATGTTCCTTCATTTATTTTTCAAAGTGAAAGGAATTTTATCCAAAAGAGATATTTCTGAATATTCTATGGACTGACTAAGCTGTGCAATCAAACTGCATAATAAAAAACTATCAATAAAATAAATATAGCCAAGCTAAGTAGTTCAGCTAATGTTTATTTATTATTATTTATTTATGTTTATTTGTTATCACATTGGAAATGTTGCCCTCATTTGATTGGAGTGTAATAATTTGTGACAGTCACCTGTGAGATGACGCCAAAGGTGAAAGTGTTGAAAGAAGTAACGTTATTTCAGCAGATTTCAGTGATTGCACTGGTTGAAATGGGCAAATATTGGAGGACGAAAATTGTGTGATGTGTCTGCAAGGATCTAAACGTTCAGTGTTGTTTCCTCTGATCACAGGACAGTCCTTTAATGAACGGGCCGATGGATGACGCAGTTACAGTAGTGAAAGACGAAAGGTGGAAACGACTTCGGAGCACAATATCTCCATGCTTCACCAGTGGGAGACTCAAACAGGTTGGTGTCATGAACAGCTTCTGACTCCATCACCTGCAATCTGCAATCATGAGAAAAAGCAAGAAAGGAAACTTAACTCATTTTCCTTTTCTGTCCACTCTGTTGAAGGCTTATCCTCTTGTAGCTCGCTATGCAGACCGACTTGTTGAAAAACTTGGACGCACAAATTTGGATGAGGCCGTCGATGTCAAAAAGTATGTTGTTGGTCTGTCTTTAACAGCATATTGTTGCATTGAGCGCCCTGAAATACGTACATGTTGTTGCTCTTAATCCAAACCCATCTCTCTTTTCCACATCCTATAGACTTATGGCTCCTTACAGCTTAGACGTGGTGACCAGTGCATCTTTCAGTGTGGAGACAGACTCCATCAACAACCCAGACGACCCCGTCAATGTTCATATGCAGAAGAATCTAAACTTCAAATTATGGCCCTTTTTTTTTCTAAGTACGTCCTCCTTTTGTCTGTTACAGACACAGATCATTTGATCACATGGTGTCGGTAACATGCAAATATTAGTTCACAACTATTTGTTCTTCTTTCAGTGGTGTTTCCGTTTGCTGCTCGTCTGCTGGATCTTCTAAAGGTTGAGATAATGCCCAAAGCCAGTGTAGATTTTTTCTACAACCTCATCAAGAAGTTCAAAGATGAGCATAAGACAGATGAATCTGTAAGCACGCTTTTCTCTTTTTTGCACGAAATAAAAGAGAAGATTGATACCACTGTTCTATCTCTATGTGGAATGTAAAGCTGGGGACGCAGCTTTGAGAAAACTAAATTGGACATCCAAGCGCACGGCTTGATCAGGAATGGTGTGATATGACTTTGATAGCGATTCATTGTACGCTTTATTTTTTTTTTTACAAATATACGTCCCAACTTCTAGCGTTTTTTTTTCTCTCTTTCAAATAACATTGCAGACATTTTAAGTGAATCTGCAAACTGATGCAGTTTGTGTGAAAGTTAAATGTTCTCTGTGCCGATCCAGACTCGAGGAGACTTTCTGCAGGTGATGATTCAGAACGAGATACCAGAGTCGGACGTAAAGAACGAACACGAACAGCCCAGTAAAGGTATGTTTACATTCAACAACAGTACCAAATAAATGCACGGACAGTTAGAATCAAAAAAAGATTCTCGGTGCATCGTGGGACATCTCCCAGCAGCATAGCTGAGAGATAAAAGTTTTATCAAAAAGGAAAGTTTTAAGCATAATTTTCAAAGTAGAGAGGGTGTCTGTCATTGGTCATTGTGGGATCTGTTGCAGTCTGATTCTGGATGTTACAGGGAGCCAGTGAAGGGAAGCCAACACAGAAGAAATACAATCACAACTCTATCCGTATTCTCGCTGCAACATTTCAGTTCAGTTGAAGGTTTTTCATTGAGTTTTCAGGACATCCTGCTAATAAAGAACTGGTGGGCACTAGTTTTTTAGTATTTATATCAGATAAACAATCTGAAGACATCACCTTCAGCTTTCGAAATAAACTGGAGTTGTTAGTGTCAGTCCCTCCGATCATTTAGAGATCGACTAAAATCAATACCAGTCATTAATTACACCAGGTGACACACTGACGACTTGTTTTAATTTAAAATGTTTTGCTGTATTTCATCGCAGGTTTGACTGAGCACGAGATCCTCTCCCAGGCCTTCGTCTTCATCTTCGGTGGCTATGAGACCACCAGTGTCACGCTCTCTTTCATCTTCTACAATCTGGCCATGAACCCTGATGCGATGCAGAAGCTGCAAAAAGAAATCGATGGCAGCCTGCAGAAAGATGTACAGTAACTCTGCATGACATTTGTGAGCTAATAGCTGACGCCATCCTTATCTTTTAAAACATTTTCTATTTGCCTCCTGCTTTGATATTTGCCTCTAGGCTTCCATTTCCTACGAGGATCTGAACGGTCTTCAGTACCTGGACCAGGTCATTAATGAGTCAATGCGTTTGCTTCCCACTGCGCCTCGGCTTGAGAGGACATGCAAAAAAACTGTGGAGATCAACGGCATCACCATCCCTGAAGGAACTCTGGTTGGGATTCCTTCACACTTGCTGAACAAAGACCCTCGCTATTGGAGGTCACCTGAGCTTTTCAGGCCAGAGAGGTAGATGTTAGAAGTTTTCATTCTTTACGTCAATGAATCCAAGAGAGAGAAGCTTGTGTTCATCCACAATAAAGTGCAGCTACTGAAACTTGGTACATCGTTCTTCAAGCATGATAATCATTGAAAGCTATGGGGAATATTGGACATCGTAAAGCTCTACTGAACTGAGCAATAGTGCAGTTTGTTGCTTTCTTAGTTGTGAAAGAATTAAAGAGCTAAATACATATTTAAAAGTTGCATCTTCAGTTGTTATCATTTTTTGGCTTATGCACCACCCATAGCGTGATGCTGCCACCACCGTGCCGTACTGTAGGAGTGGTATTAGGAGGTTACATCATATCAAAGGCCTGATTGATTGAGATGGTTGTCCTTTCAGCAGGACTTCTGAAGCCCCATAAGAGTGACTGTTGGGTTATTGGACTTCTCCATGATGTAGGTCCTTCTTGCTCAGATGGCCAACTCAAGGAACGTCCTAATGGTTCCAAACATTTTCCATGTTATTGATTACTGAGGCCACACTCAAAGATTTAGAAAAGTGTTTTATATCCTCTCCCTGACCTATGTCTTACCACAGTTTTATCAGAGAGTTAAAACTCAGGCTTCAGGACTCAGTTCTTGTCCCAGGGTTTAGATCTAAAGATAAACCTGATTGCAGTTCGGAGTCACAGCAAAGAGTTTGAATTTCACTTTGTCATCATCGGTTATTGACAGTGAAAGGAAACCATTTGTCATCACTCAGGTTTGTGTGCTTTTAATAACCGTGATTTTTTTTGGAGACAAGGTTGTTGTCCAAGTGTGCGTAACTTTACCCTCCATGTGCTGACTGTGATTTTAACTGTTAACCTGATCTGTGTGTGCAGGTTTGACAAAGACAGCGGGGAGGAGGTGAACCAATACGCACACATGCCGTTTGGTCTGGGCCCTCGTAACTGTGTTGGGATGCGCTACGCTATCCTCGTCATGAAGATGATTATTGTCCGTGTCCTTCAGAAGTACACTTTGGAAACCTGCAAGGAAACCATAGTAGGTGTAACACTGCACTGCATTCAGACTGTCATGCTGCTCTGCTGTCACACCTCATT
>NW_007580139.1:56760-57209 GCF_000690725.1 Stegastes partitus | reverse complement strand
CTCAGCGTTCCCTTACCTGCAGAATCAGAAGCTTTGTAGTAGTTGTTGTAGAAATAAAGCTAGTCTTGCTCTGTCTAAAAGTAAAGTTAGGCTTGTTAATTAAAACATTATATTTAGTTTGCTCAATTAGTGCAAAAACACAAGCATAAAACCTGACATCATCTTTACAAGACTGCAGGAAATGACTGCACCGAGGTCACTCATTCGCTCAGTAACTAGACTGGACCCTGACTCATCATCAACTGTCCAACACCGAGTGAATAAATTCTTCCAATTACAATGTGGAAAGTACTGACCAGCCACCTCTGGCCCGTTTAGCATTACATAAGCAGTACTCATGACTGAAGTTCAGTCTGTGGACTCCTCCTACTGCAGGGAGCATATAAGGACGCTTCCTCGTTTCTTGTGTATTTGTTGTCCGGCTCTGTAGCAGCAAAGCCAAGATGTTT
>NW_007580139.1:50329-53371 GCF_000690725.1 Stegastes partitus | reverse complement strand
AAAAACTTGGACGCACAAATTTGGACGAGTCTACCGATATCAAAAAGTATGTTACTTTTGCATGCATATTCTTGCACTGAGTGTCCTAAAATAAATATATGTTGTTGGTCTTAATCCAAACCCATCTCTCTTTTCCACATTTTCTAGACTTTTGGCTCCTTACAGCTTAGACGTGGTGACCAGTGCATCTTTCAGTGTGGAGACAGACTCCATTAACAACCCAGACGACCCCGTCAATGTTCATATCCAGAAAGTTCTTAAATTTAAATTTTGGCCCCTTTTTTTTCAAAGTACGTCCTCCTTTCGGCTGATACTGGCACAGATCATTTGATCACATGGTGTCAGAAGCATGCAAATATTAGCTTACAACTGTTTACTCTCCTTTCAGTGGTGTTTCCGTTTAGTGATCAGCTGCTGGATCTTCTCAAGATTGAGATGATGCCCAGACTCAGTGTGGATTTTTTCTACAACCTCATCAAGAAGTTCAAAGATGAGCATAAATCTGAGGAATCTGTGAGTGCTTTTTCTTTCTTCCTTGGCAAGTTATAAATCTGCCTGCTCCTGAGTGTATTACATATTTATACAGCAGTAGACTCCACAAGTGTCTCCAAAGCGAGAGAGATGCACACATTTACACATGCAGGCTAGTAAGGATCCATGTCATGACAAAGTTTTAAAATTTTCTTCCTGTCTTCTCTCATTTAAATAATATTGCAGACATTTTAAGAGAACAGCAAGTTTGTCAAAGCTAATGGTTCTCTGTGCCGATCCAGACTCGAGGAGACTTTCTGCAGATGATGATTCAGAACGAGATACCAGAGTCAGAGATAAAGAGTGAACACGAACAGCCCAGTAAAGGTATGTTTCTATCAAGATGGTTTTACACAGCGCATTGTACCGCGTCTCACTGATCTAAGAGAACAAAAACAATGGACAGATTACTGGCACCAACAACCACAGATCATAGCTGTGCACCTCCAGAGTCAGAACTACCTGCAGACAAGAGACAGCACAAACTACAGGAGAGAGAAGACACACGGCGTCAGTGCATATAAATGTATGAAGGAAGAGAAAAGAAACACAAAGACATTATGAAAATAGAAATTCCAACAGTCCAGTGTAGAAGTAATGCTTGGGCTAGTTTTTCAGCACCACTGAGACAGGATGTTGATATGAGTATTAATTGATAGGTCTGGTAACTGATCATTGTTATTGCTAATTTCTTTGTAGGTTTGACTGAACACGAGATCCTCTCCCAGGCCTTCATCTTCATCTTCGGTGGTTATGATACCACCAGTACCACGCTCTCTTTCATCCTTTACCTCCTGGCCACAAACCCTGATGCATTGCAGAAACTGCATAAAGAAATNTCGACTTGTTTTCAGCAACAACATGGACTTTACTGGCTCTCCTTTTCGCCCTGGTGTTACTGTGAGTATCTGTTTCTGTAAACTGGTCATTTTCTCTTCACTGTCCCATTGTAGTATAAACTGTTCATTACACAGATTTAGTATTGATCTGTAACTCTCTCTTTATTGGAAAACAGGTATGGAGTTTGGCCATACAGGCTTTTCTCAAAGCTGGGGATAAAAGGACCGAGACCGCTGCCGTTCATTGGAACAATGCATCACGTCACCAATGTATGCATGAAAACATGATTAATCATAGTCAGTAACCTGCCTGACTTATTTGTGCACTTTGATCCTACCTGTTCTTCAACCTCTGACACTAAAACATATTTCTTGTAGGGACTACACGCCTTTGAGCGGCAGTGCCAGGCCAAGTATGGAGACGTCTGGGGGTGAGTTTTAGGATTTGTTGGGCTTTTCTCGATAAAATAATTCTTTAAGGTGACTGTACTGTACTGTGTGAGAAGCTACCTGCGATGACTCATGTTATAAATTGCTGCAATATGAATAAAACCAAATGAAATATCTTCCTAAAGGTAAGAAGATAAATCCAAGTAATCATGAGATGATTAACAAAAAAGAAAAGAAAATTCTGCACCTGCTGTGCAGTCTGTATTGTTTTTTCCTTTATATTAACATTAGATAGTTGTTCCTGTTTTGGAATAAAATCTTACACGTTAAAAGCACAAATCTGTGTTTTTGGGGGGGAAATGACAAGGCTAACCACACATTTTGTTGTAGTGAACTTAAATGATGTATTTTTTAACTGTAAAATGGTAATCTAGAAACAAACAATCACTATATCTGTAAAAACAAATGTTGTAGATGATCATAATTTTCCTCTGATTTGCAGTAATGTGCAATTATTAACAGAAAATGGAACCGCTCAAGTAAAGTACAAGATCCTCTTAATCACTGACCTCTGCTATTTCAAGACTAAACTCTGTTTGCTTTAATCACATGGTAATTCATTGTTATTATGACAAACAGGATGATAGGTTGGGCTTTATGTAATTTTATTTGTGCACATGTCAATGAATGTATCCTTTATAATGTAAATAACTGCAACAATTATAAATCTTTACTGCGAAATCGTGTCTTGCTACAAAAATAATGAGATATTTCTTTCCATGTCGAGACAAAACTAAAAGAAACTAAACTGTTTGTTTGTATTTTATTCTGACATGAATGCTTTATAAGATATGCAGTGCTTTTATCGTCATCTAAGACTGGTTTCTGTTCTGTGTTTGTGCAGGGTGTTTGAAGGAAAACTGGCAATTTTAATGGTGGCAGATCCTGAAATTCTTAAAGCTGTGTTTGTGAAGGAGTGCTACACTGTGTTTACCAACCGCAGGGTAAGAGACCGCTCCTATCAGACACCAGAGTTAATGTAAATTTAACCAATCATGTGAGCCTTAGCAGCCAGGTTACTGTAAAGTTATGTCATCTATCAGAATACATATCACTGGGAAAGTTCAGCTTCTAAACAACAGACTTTTTTTCTATAGTTACATAATGATAGCATCCAATAACAAATGTTTTCATACACTCGTTAAGAGTAGATCACAAACTTAGCAAAAACACTGGAAACAGGGAAGAAGTGAGCCAGTCTTTGTCCAAACATCATAAAAAC
>NW_007580139.1:42554-44889 GCF_000690725.1 Stegastes partitus | reverse complement strand
AAGATGTTTTTCGACTTGTTTTCAGCAACAACATGGACTTTACTGGCTCTCCTTTTCGCCCTGGTGTTACTGTGAGTATCTGTTTCTGTAAACTGTCAAAGCACTACTTGGTCATTTTCTCTTCACTGTCCCACGGTATTATAAACTGTTCATTACACATATGTAATATTGATCTGTAACTCTCTCTTTTTGAGTTCAGGTATGGAATTTTGCCATTCAGGTTCTTCTCAAAGGTGGGAATAAAAGGACCGAGACCGCTGCCGTTTATTGGGACAATGTATAGCATCACAAAGGCATGCATTAAAACATAATCAATCAGAGTCAGTAACCTGCCTGACTTATTTGTGCACTTTGATCCTACCTGTTTTTCAACTGTTGACACTAAAACATGTTTCTTGTAGGGAATGATTGCTTTTGACCGGGAGTGCCAGGCCAAGTATGGAGACGTCTGGGGGTGAGTTTTAGGAAAATCAAGTAAAAGTAGAATTTTAGTCTTCATTGTGGTGGAGCAAATTTTAATTTTGACTTTACATATAAAGTGCTTTTATTGATGGAATTGCTGGATTTGTTGGGTTTCGCTCCATGAAGTAATTCTTTAAGGTGACTGTACTGTACTGTGTGAGAAGCTACCTGCGATGACTCATGTTATAAATTGGTATAATATGAATAAAACCAAATATCTTCCTAAAGGTAACAACATAAATCCAAGTCATCATGAGCTACTAAAGAAGGATTTTTCTCCATGTCGCAACTAAATAAATTTAAGATCTTTGACTGAATTGAGTTGAAGAAATATAATTGCCTGCATATATCAATAAACCACTCAGGGAGAGAGCAAATATGTGTATGTAATAATGCAAATGACTGCAACAATTAGCAGTGTGTACTGTGAAATACTGAAATATTTCTTTCCATGTCGAGACTAAAGCAAATGTTTGTATTTTATTCTGACATGGATGCTTTATAAGATATGCAGTGTTTTTATCATTGTCTAAGACTTGATTCCGTGCTGTGTTTGTGCAGAGTGTTTGACGGACAACTGGCAACTTTAATGGTGGCAGATCCTGAAATTATTAAAGCTGTGTTGGTGAAGGAGTGCTACACTGTGTTTACCAACCGCAGGGTAAGAGACCGCTCCTATCAGACACCAGAGTTAATGCAAATCCAGCAGATCATGTGGACATTTGCAGCTAGGTTACTGTAAAGTTAGGTCATCTATCAGATTAGATATCATTGGGAAGTTCTTAGAGACAGACAACCAAGCACATTCACACCTACGGACAATTTAGAATCACCAATTAACCTCAACATGATTTTTGGACCTTGTGGGAGGAAGCCGGAGAACCCGGAGAGAACCCACGCTGCACGGGGAGAACATGGAGACTTCATGCAGAAAGATCCCAGGTGTCCTCACTGGGACGCAAACCGGCGACCTTCTTGCTGCGAGGCAACGGTGCTAACCACCGCTCCACCTCGCAGCCCATGACAAAATCATCTGAGCCAAACATATACATCCAGCAATACTGATATCTGGTTAAATATCCTTTGGCCATTTTCACCTCAACCAGGCCTGTCAGGTGGCTGTCCACGAGCTTCTGGTCGTATCTTCGACCACTCCTCTTAACAGATTGGGCACAGTTAAACTACATTTCTTGGCATTTGCTTCTTCATCACAGCCCAAGAGTTCTTGATGGGGATTAAGTCAGGACTTTAGCAAGACTAGTATAAAACCCTATTTCTAGCCCTATTTAGCCATTTCTTTACCACTACAGTCTGTTTGGAATCATTCTCGTGTTGGAACACCCAACTACATCCAAGACACAACCTTCTGGTTGATAGTTTGAGATGTTCCTGAAGAATGTGGAGGTAATCCTCCTTCTTCATTATGCCATTTACTTTGCGTAAAGCACTAGTTGCAATGGCACCAAACAGCCTCAGAGCATAATACTGCCACCACCATGCTTGATGGTAGGTTTGGTGTCTACATTCCACACCTTCTCTCTTGACCAAAGGATTTTCCTCCAGAAGGCCTTTCTCTCTGTCCAGGTGATCAGCTGCAAACTTAAACAAACAAAAATTCACACAATGACCAGAAATATGTTGGAGGTGGAAAAAAAACCATCAAACCTGCCATCAAGCACGGTGGTGGCAGTATGGACACAGGCTAAGACTAAGACTAAGCCCTGCAAGCAAACTACACTTAAGAAACTCTACATAAAATAAATATCCATAACGTTATTATAAATGCAGAGTTATCTTTTGCTTCTTTGGGGAGAAGTAGATGTAGAAGCAGATCACAAACTTAGCAAAAACACTGGAAACAGGGAAGAAGTGA
>NW_007580139.1:32846-42054 GCF_000690725.1 Stegastes partitus | reverse complement strand
GATGCCCAGACTCAGTGTGGATTTTTTCTACAACCTCATCAAGAAGTTCAAAGACGAGCATAAATCTGAGGAATCTGTGAGTGCTTTTTCTTTCTTCCTTGGCAAGTTAGAAATCTGCCTGCAAGAAATGTCTTTCTGTTAAATTTGAAGTTTGGGACAGCAGTAGGTTCGCTCAAAATTTGGTAATCAACTGAGTCATTTCATTAATACTTTGTCACTGATTTCATTTCGATACCAAGTGAAAGTATAATCAGACAAGGTCACACATTTTTCCAGCTGTGATATATATAAGTAAAATCTCGTTGACTAGTCGTTGCATGCTCAAATATTTCATATTTATTCAGGGTATCTAATGGTAGAGCAGGAGGTCATGCAAAGCGGCTTATCATAGGCATCTTACTCGGAGTAGACTGATTCTAGATTTGGCCGATTATCAGATCCATTTAGCATTTTGCTGCCTATCATTACTTTTTTTTTCGGAGAAAATTTAGCTGACAGGTGAGCCTTCACACAGCTTAGTGTGTTGCTTCCAGCTGTTTAAGACTATTTCCCCTGAGTGTATTAAATATTTATACAGCCGTAGAATCCACAAGTGTCTCCAAAGCGAGAGAGATGCGCACATTTACACATGGAACAACAGCAGCAGCTTCATCAATTAGCAGTTCCCCAACATGGAGATGGGATCAATCAGGATCGGAAGGAAAGTCACACTGTGTACTTTTCTTCACCTCAGATGAGCTGTCATTCACTTCCAGTCTTTATGCTAAACTAAGCTAAGCTAACCCATTGCACTTAACTTTGCATTACACAGAAATCTTAGCAGGTAAAGGAATAAGTGGATTCCATTCACTAACCCCTTATATACTGCAGGCCAGTAAGGATCCATGTCATGACAAAGTTTTTAAACTTCCATCCTGTCTTCTTTCATTTAAATAATATTGCAGACATTTTAAGAGAACAGCAAGTTTGTCAAAGCTAATGGTTCTCTGTGCTGATCCAGATTCGAGGAGACTTTCTGCAGGTGTTGATTCAGAACGAGATACCAGAGTCAGAGATAAAGAGTGAACACGAACAGCCCAGTAAAGGTATGTTTCTATCAAGATGGTTTTACACAGCGCATTGTACCGCGTCTCACTGATCTAAGAGAACAAAAACAATGGACAGATTACTGGCACCAACAACCACAGATCATAGCTGTGCACCTCCAGAGTCAGAAATACCTGCAGACAAGAGACAGCACAAACTACAGGAGAGAGAAGACACACGGCATAATTAATTAATTGATAGGTCTGGTAGCTGACCATTGTTATTGCTAATTTCTTTGTAGGTTTGACTGAACACGAGATCCTCTCCCAGGCCTTAGTCTTCATCTTCGGTGGCTATGATACCACCAGTGTCACTCTCTCTTACATCTTCTACAATCTGGCCATGAACCCTGATGCGATGCAGAAGCTGCATAAAGAAATTGACGCCAGCCTGCAGAAAGATGTACAGTAACTCTGCACGAGATTTGTTTACTATTTGTGATTCAATAACTGACACCATCCTTATCCTTTAACTTTTGGCCTCTAGGCTTCCATTTCCTACGAGGANCTAGAATACTGTAAGGTCTTGTTGTTGCTTTGCTGTTTTCATCATGAGTGATGGAGGAAAATCAAGTGAAAGTACATGACACGTAGACAAAATGCATGTAAAGCAGTCTGTTAGAAGATTGTCATCCTTCATTGTGGTGATATACATATATGAAGAGTTCATTTACAGATAACTCCATCGTCACAAACCTTCAGAAAACCCACTTTTCCATCGTCTACCTGAGACAATATCAATCAAACTTCAGTTATCTCTATTTCTGTCATTTCCACTGAGTCAAATCCACTCAGCTTCACTTTGATTGATTTTATCTCAAGCAAATAACCAAAAAAAAACGTTTTCTGAAAATCTACAAAAAATATGTTTTTGCAAATGGACTCTTCATATATATAGCAGAAATAGTTTAGAAAATTCTGACTTGATAAAAGCAGGAATCTGTGTTTTACTGAAGAGATGACATGACGAGCCAAACAGGTTGGACACTGTCTTGAATGATGCATTATGTCAGTGTCAGATGTTAATCTGGAAACATACCAGTAACCATAACTGTAAAATAACTGTATTTGATGATTTTCCTCTGAATTCTAGTGAAGTAGAATCACAAGTAGCTGAAATGGTGAAATTAAACGTTACTTCTCGCCACTACAGGATGTGATGAACTCTGACATATAAAGGCTGAACTTGTTTGATTTAATGACATGGTAATAAAACATTACTATGATAAGCAGGTTGGGTTTTATGTCATTTTATTGCCTGCACATGTCAATAAAATTACATAATCAACCTATTTTATATTTCTAAATCATAGTTCATTCTGACATGAATGCTTTATGAAATATGTTTAATGTCAGCAGCTCAGATTTTTTTTGTGTCGTGTTTGTGCAGGGTGTACGACGGACGAACGCCGTCTTTCATGGTGACAGATCCTGACATTATTAAAGCTGTGATGGTGAAGGAGTGCTACACTGTGTTTACCAACCGCAGGGTAAGAGACCGCTCTTATTACACATCAGAGTTTATACAAATTCAACAGCTCATGTGAGCCTTTGCAGCCAGGTTGCTGCAAAGTTACGTCATTTATCTCATTACATAACTTTGGAAAGTCTCGTGCATTGCTACACTAGCAAGGTGTGGCTTCCTAATGCAGCAAATAACTTTTACTTCTTTAGTAATAACATAATTAGGAAGATACAAGTGATGACTCGCATTGCCATATTTGCAATAACTGGCTGTATATTCTGAGTGTGCTGGTGTTATGAAAGCCTCGTTATAGCCACAGGAACAGAATGAGGTCATATCTCAAGCTTATCATGCTGAGATAGAAGTGAGAGGAAAAGTTCATGTCATTCAGTTTGAACTTGAGAAAGTCACAGGATTACATCAGAGCACACCATGTGGGTCAACCGGAAACGAGGCATTCTTCACTATTATGCAAGAAACACAGAAACCGGAGAAGTGAATGGCATTAGTGGAAATCCAAACACATCCTGCTGAAAATCTGTGGGCCTTATAAACAGTCTGAGACGAGCTTTGTGTTCCATGATTCCATGTGTTCTGCTCTGTATCGTGGGCTGATGGCTAAACTTAGGACAAGGTTTTGTGTTTATTCATTACATCTTCTCAGACTCGTGCTGTGAGATTCCAACAAGAGCAACTTCTCAGGTCTTATTTAACTATTTCACAAGACACGCAAGACACAAGTCAGGACACCTTTGCAATTTGGTAGATGGTCAGTGACTCATTAGGAGTTCGTCCGCACTTTGCAGATATTACTTGTGGTTCTACAGGCTGTCTACCAACCCACCTACACTGTCTGGAAACAAACAGGTAGGCTGAGCTAGTTTAGTCGCTGGTCGCCAGACCATGGGCTAACTGTAGATTTGTATATGACACAGAAATCTTCTTGTTGAACTTCCTGCAATTAAGCAAAAAGGCATTTCCTCACAGATATTGATCCTGCCACGACCAAAGAAGTACTGGTGCACATGTTTTTCTGGATTACTTATGTTTCATGTCACCATGCTTGAGATATGTTCCCTCATTTAGTCACAAGGTTTCTTTGACTGGTGTGCATTAATTCACAGAAGTGAAATTCACTATGAATACGCCCAGTGCATGGATCACCTGTGAGACAAGACAGGTAGAAAGGTGTTCTAGGAAGTGACATGATTCAGCAGATGTCATTGGCTGTGTTGGTTGAGATGAGAAATATTGGAGGAAGAAAACCACACTACGTCTATGCCGGGTTCCAAACATTCGCTCTCTTCACAGGATCCTATTGTATCTGCTGGACCTTTGGATGATGCCGTCACATCAGTGAAAGACGAAAAGTGGAAACGAATTCGGAGCACAATATCTCCGTGCTTCACCAGTGGGAGACTCAAACAGGTTGGTGTCATGAACAACTTCTGACTCCATCACCTGCAATCTGCAATCATGAGAAAAAGCAAGAAAGGAAACTTAACTCACTTTCCTTTTCTGTCCACTCTGTTGAAGGCTTATCCTCTTGTAGCTCGCTATGCAGACCGACTTGTTGAAAAACTTGGACGCACAAATTTGGACGAGTCCATCGAAATCAAAAAGTATGTTGTTGGTCTGTCTTTAACAGCATATTGTTGCATTGAGCGCCCTGAAATACGTACATGTTGTTGCTCTTAATCCAAACCCATCTTTCTTTTCCACATTGTACAGACTTATGGCTCCTTACAGCTTAGACGCGGTGACCAGTGCATCTTTCAGTGTGGAGACAGACTCCATCAACAACCCAGACGACCCCGTCAATGTTCATATGCAGAAGATTCTTAATTTCAGATTCTGGCCTTTTCTTCTAATAAGTACGTCCTCCTTTCATCTATAATGAGTAAGGCATGGCTCATTTGATCACATGGTGACAGAAGCACACAAATATTAGTTCACAACTATTTGTTCTCCTTTCAGTGATGTTTCCGTTTGGTGCTCGTCTGCTGGATTTTCTCAAAATTGAAATGATGGCCAGTGCCAGTGTGGCTTTTTTCTACAACCTCATCAAGAAGTTCAAAGACCAGCATAAGGAAGACGAATCTGTAAGCANACTGTGGGAGGAAGCCGGAGAACCTGAAGAGAACCCACGCTGCACGGGGAGAACATCCAAACTCCACACAGAAAGATCCCAGGTGTCCTCACCGGGACATGAACCAGCTATCTTCTAGCTGCGAAATGACCATGCAGCCCTGACTGTCAAACAGCTAATGTCATCTTGGGGGGTTGGAAAGATGGAGGAATCTGCATCCATAGCTCATACCAGTGGTACAAAAACATTTCATAGGATAGTTATTGTTAGAATAAATACAAAGAATGAAGGTGAGAGATGCTGACTTAAAAAAAATGAAAGCAATCTTTATTGAAATGTTTCAAATGTGAAATGAGTCGATGATATACTGTGTGTTCGGCAGTAGACAGAAATGATGACATGACAGCACAAATCCACCTGAAGCTAACAAAGTTGCTGGAAAACTTACAGTACAAACTGAAGTTTTACTGTGTTTGAGCATTTTGTTATGGTGCCATCATTAACATGGCAGTCTGTGTATTAAAAATAAAATTTACACAATTAAAATGAAGCTAATAACACATTGAGTTTAATCCTTTTACTCCAAATCAGATAAATATGCCGGTTTCAGGTGAAATGTTTTGGGGGTTGTTTGTTTTTTGTGTTCCTTTAACACCGTCTCTGTTTTATTTGAGAGAAAACAGGTATGTGACTGTAGTTTCTGCTGTTGTATTATTAAAATAGTTAAGCTAAACTGTTTGCAGATACTCCACAGTTCAACTTGGAAATAATGCCATTACAGTAAAACTTATAGTCATGAGTCAGTGTTGACATTGAATTGATATTGCACAGGGGTTTAGTCATTCTTCAGGCACACTGTAAAGGTCGTATCAGGGGAAACACAGCTACTAAACAGTCACTTACTCATTTTTATTTTTAGCATGTTAGATTGTTCTGCTGTGCCCCAAACTACAGACTACTGCTGATAACACATGACAGCTACAAACTGGAGCTAGCCTTCATCAAGAGGTCAAAAGTCAATCACAGACGAACAAGTGAAGACGAGTGTAATTAAAAAGGATTCAAATGTCACATCACTGAGTCTAAACTTGCCTCTAAATGTGGTTGAAAAAGCGTCAACTAACACACAGCGAGTGTGCAGCAGCATTTATTAACTTTACCAAAGTAACCTCACGACAGAAATAAAACTATAAGCCACATACTACCTCTTTAGCTTTTCTTCTAACAAGAGCTGACTTTCGCATGCGGAGAATTACCTTATAAAGACGCTGAGGATGTGTGAGAGGCAGCTAGCCACGGAGTTGCATCATTGTTTTTCCGGGTTTTCTACGGTGTCCGAGAAGCGCCAAACACCATCCAAACCAACCGCATTCCAAAAAAACAAGCCAAAAACTTAGATTATTGTCAGTTTTTCTTTGGCAAGAGTTTATAGTACATCACAGTATTAATGTGAAATTATTACTGTATGGATTAAAATAGAGCTGGCATTTAAATGAGGCTACAAGAGGGAATCTTCTTCATGCAGCCGCTCCTTGCATATTTGTGTATTTATTGCGCTTAAATGCACTTGAAAGTACCCCATCATTGCGTCAACTCAAGACAATGGTTTTGCTATTTTTTTTTTAAATTTATTTTTTAACAAAAAAAGAAAGAAAGAAAAATGAAACTGACTGTTATTAGTTATTATAATAATACTTTTTTTTAAAGCTTGATATTTCTATTATTTTTCTAAAGAATCAGCTTGGTGGCAAAACAGACAAATTATGTTATCAGAGAATGGGATGCAAATATTACCAATCTACTTATTTATTCGCGTATTAATTAGATTATATATTGCGCAAACCTACACAGCAGCAACAGTGCGTAACATTAAAAAAAAACATGGTTCCGACCGCTTCCGACCCGGACTACATACGCAGCGTTTCTGTTCTCCTGTCTGTGGACTCCTCCTACTGCAGGGAGCATATAAGGACACTTCCTCGTTTCTTGTGTATTTGTTGTCCAGCTGTGTGGCAGAAACGTCAAGATGTTTTTCGACTTGTTTTCAGCAACAACATGGACTTTACTGGCTCTTCTTTTCGCCCTGGTGTTACTGTGAGTATCTGTTTTGTCGTTTTCTTTGTACTGTCTCGTTATAGTAAGAAGAAATAATAATAATAAAAAAAAAGTACAGCAACTTGTTGTAATATTAATCTATAACGTTCTCTATTCTGCAAAAAAAAACAAACAGGTATGGAGTTTGGCCATACAGGTTTTTCTCAAAGCTGGGAGTAAAAGGACCGAGACCGCTGCCGTTTATTGGAACAATGCATAACGCCAGAAAGGTGAGCATAAAAACATGATTAATCAGAGTCAGTAACCTGCCTGACCTATTTGACTGTACCTGTTCTTCAAGCCTTTAACAATAAAACACGTTTCTTGTAGGGAATACACGCTTTTGACCGGGAGTGCCAGGCCAAGTATGGAGACGTCTGGGGGTGAGTAAAACAGTGGAAAAGTATTTATTCTGCAGATGATTAGATTGCAAATGCATCAATGTGTAAGCAGGATTTTGCTGTTTTATCTCACTGTGTTGGAGGTAGTTTAAATTTATGCTTGCATGTTAAGTGCTCAAAGGGAATCATTAGATTTCTGTCTCTACTAGAATACTGTAAGGTCTTGTTGTTGCTTTGCTGTTTTCATCATGAGTGATGGAGGAAAATCAAGTGAAAGTACATGACACGTAGACAAAATGCATGTAAAGCAGTCTGTTAGAAGATTGTCATCCTTTATTGTGGTGATATACATATATGAAGAGTTCATTTACAGATAACTCCATCGTCACAAACCTTCAGAAAACCCACTTTTCCATCGTCTACCTGAGACAATATCAATCAAACTTCAGTTATCTCTATTTCTGTCATTTCCACTGAGTCAAATCCACTCAGCTTCACTTTGATTGATTTTATCTCAAGCAAATAACCAAAAAAAAACGTTTTCTGAAAATCTACAAAAAATATGTTTTTGCAAATGGACTCTTCATATATATAGCAGAAATAGTTTAGAAAATTCTGACTTGATAAAAGCAGGAATCTGTGTTTTACTGAAGAGATGACATGACGAGCCAAACAGGTTGGACACTGTCTTGAATGATGCATTATGTCAGTGTCAGATGTTAATCTGGAAACATACCAGTAACCATAACTGTAAAATAACTGTATTTGATGATTTTCCTCTGAATTCTAGTGAAGTAGAATCACAAGTAGCTGAAATGGTGAAATTAAACGTTACTTCTCGCCACTACAGGATGTGATGAACTCTGACATATAAAGGCTGAACTTGTTTGATTTAATGACATGGTAATAAAACATTACTATGATAAGCAGGTTGGGTTTTATGTCATTTTATTGCCTGCACATGTCAATAAAATTACATAATCAACCTATTTTATATTTCTAAATCATAGTTCATTCTGACATGAATGCTTTATGAAATATGTTTAATGTCAGCAGCTCAGATTTTTTTTGTGTCGTGTTTGTGCAGGGTGTACGACGGACGAACGCCGTCTTTCATGGTGACAGATCCTGACATTATTAAAGCTGTGATGGTGAAGGAGTGCTACACTGTGTTTACCAACCGCAGGGTAAGAGACCGCTCTTATTACACATCAGAGTTTATACAAATTCAACAGCTCATGTGAGCCTTTGCAGCCAGGTTGCTGCAAAGTTACATCATTTATCTCATTACATAACTTTGGAAAGTCTCGTGCATTGCTACACTAGCAAGGTGTGGCTTCCTAATGCAGCAAATAACTTTTACTTCTTTAGTAATAACATAATTAGGAAGATACAAGTGATGACTCGCATTGCCATATTTGCAATAACTGGCTGTATATTCTGAGTGTGCTGGTGTTATGAAAGCCTCGTTATAGCCACAGGAACAGAATGAGGTCATATCTCAAGCTTATCATGCTGAGATAGAAGTGAGAGGAAAAGTTCATGTCATTCAGTTTGAACTTGAGAAAGTCACAGGATTACATCAGAGCACACCATGTGGGTCAACCGGAAACGAGGCATTCTTCACTATTATGCAAGAAACACAGAAACCGGAGAAGTGAATGGCATTAGTGGAAATCCAAACACATCCTGCTGAAAATCTGTGGGCCTTATAAACAGTCTGAGACGAGCTTTGTGTTCCATGATTCCATGTGTTCTGCTCTGTATCGTGGGCTGATGGCTAAACTTAGGACAAGGTTTTGTGTTTATTCATTACATCTTCTCAGACTCGTGCTGTGAGATTCCAACAAGAGCAACTTCTCAGGTCTTATTTAACTATTTCACAAGACACGCAAGACACAAGTCAGGACACCTTTGCAATTTGGTAGATGGTCAGTGACTCATTAGGAGTTCGTCCGCACTTTGCAGATATTACTTGTGGTTCTACAGGCTGTCTACCAACCCACCTACACTGTCTGGAAACAAACAGGTAGGCTGAGCTAGTTTAGTCGCTGGTCGCCAGACCATGGGCTAACTGTAGATTTGTATATGACACAGAAATCTTCTTGTTGAACTTCCTGCAATTAAGCAAAAA
>NW_007580139.1:29242-32623 GCF_000690725.1 Stegastes partitus | reverse complement strand
GCTCTGCATTTATAGCTCACACAAGTGGTGCACAAATGAGCATTTCATAAGATATGTGATATTTGAACTATTTTTGGTGATTTGAATGTTTTACATGTGAAATGAAAAAAACAATGTGGAAAGTACTGACCAGCCACCTCTGGCCCGTTTAGCATTACATAAGCAGAACTCGTGACTGAAGTTCAGTCTGTGGACTCCTCCTACTGCAGGGAGCATATAAGGACGCTTCCTCGTTTCTCGAGTGTTTGTTGTCCGGCTCTGTAGCAGCAAAGCCAAGATGTTTTTCGACTTGTTTTCAGCAACAACATGGACTTTACTGGCTCTCCTTTTTGCCCTGGTGTTACTGTGAGTATCTGTTTCTGTAAACTGTCAAAGCACTACTTGGTCATTTTCTTTTCACTGTCCCACTGTAGTATAAACTGTTCATTACACAGATGTAATGTTGATCTGTAACTCTCTCTTTATTGGAAAACAGGTATGGAGTTTGGCCATACAGGCTTTTCTCAAAGCTGGGAATAAAAGGACCGAGACCGCTGCCGTTTATTGGAACAATGCATAACAGCAGAAAGGTGTGCATAAAAACATGATTAATCAGAGTCAGTAACCTGCCTGACCTATTTGACTCTACCTGTTCTTCAGCCTTTTAACAATAAAACACGTTTCTTGTAGGGAATACACGCTTTTGACCGGGAGTGCCAGGCCAAGTATGGAGACGTCTGGGGGTGAGTAAAACAGTGGAAAAGTGTTTATTCTGCAGATGATTAGATTGCAAATGCATCAATGTGTAAGCAGGATTTTGCTGTTTTATCTCACTGTGTTGGAGGTAATTTAAATTTATGGTTGCATACTAAGTGCTTGCTCAGAGAGAATCATTAGATTTCTGTCTCTACTAGAATACTGTAAGGTCTTGTTGTTGCTTTGCTGTTTTCATCATGAGTGATGGAGGAAAATCAAGTGAAAGTACATGACACGTAGACAAAATGCATGTAAAGCAGTAACAATAAACGTATTTGTTCTGCAGATTATCAGATCACTGATGCATCAGTCTGTAAGCAGAATGTCATTCTTGATTGTGGTGGAGCAAATTTTAGTTTCACTCTAGAATATAATTATGCAAGGTGACTGTACTATCTGAACCATCTCCATCCATCCATCCATCATCTATACACCACTTAATCCTCACTAGGGTCGTGGGGGGCTGGAGTCTATCCCAGCTGACTCAGGGTGAAGGCAGGTTCACCTGGNCCAGCTCTTCCAGGGGGATCCCAAGGCGTTCCCAGGCCAGTCGGGAGACATAGTCCCTCCAGCGTGTCCTGGGTCTTCCCCGAGGCCTCCTCTCGGTGGGACGCGCCCGGAACACCTCCCCAGGGAGGCGTCCAGGAGGCATCCGGAGGCGATGCCCGAGCCACCTCAATTGGCTCCTTTCGATGTGGAGGAGCAGCGGCTCTACTCCGAGCTCCTCCCGCGTGGTTGTTGGGACGTGGGAAAAAAAACCCCCACAAAGATATAATATGATAATGGGGAATTACAATAGTCCAGTCTGGAAGTAATGCATGAGCTCGTTGTTCAGCAGACAGGATGTCGATGTGACTTTATGACAACACGACACCATGAAGGGTAAAAGGCTTGACAATACAAGTTAATTCATCTGGTGACTGAATATTGTTGATGTCGCTTTCTTCATAGGTTTGACCGAACGCGAGATCCACTCCCAGGCCTTCATCTTCATCTTCGGTGGCTATGATACCACCAGTACCACTCTCTCTTACATCTTCTACAATCTGGCCACGAACCCTGATGCGATGCAGAAGCTGCATGAAGAAATCGATGCCAGCCTGCAGAAAGATGTACAGTAACTCTGCACGAGATGTGTTACCCAGTAGCTGTCACCGTCCTTATCTTTTTCTAAATTTTTTTGGCCTCTAGGCTTCCATTTCCTACGAGGAGCTGAACGGTCTTCAGTACCTGGACCAGGTTATTATTGAGTCAATGCGTTTGCTTCCCACTGCGCCTCGGCTTGAGAGGAAATGCAAAAAAACTGTGGAGATCAACGGCATCACCATCCCTGAAGGAGCTATGGTTGCGATTCCTGTGCACCTGCTGCAAAAGGACCCACGCTATTGGAGGTCACCTGAGCTTTTCAGGCCAGAGAGGTAAATGTTCTAGTAAAGGGGCACCATGGTAAAGTCTGCGGTGCTGCTTCATGACCTCTGGGTTGTGCACATGTACTAAATAAAGTTGAGATCAGTTAACATCCCAGACACATCTGTTGTTGTGCTAAAACATGCAGATTTTTATTTAAATTAACAGTATCTGATGCCAGCTGTTCATTTTTAGATCAGACATGTGGGACACCGGATGGAAAGTAGCCTTGTGCTAAATCCGGTGTATTTAATACAACCTGAGATTGTATGTACATTAATACGCAGTGTCCCGTCTGAATAAACATATAAATACATAAATAAATAAAAGTAGAATAAAGTAAATTTGATGAAATATCACGATTTTAAGCTTAGATTTGGTTAAAGAAGAACCCGAAAGTCACACATGGTTTGTTCAAGAACTGTCAGAAAGTTGGAAATCAGATGGTTCTTCCTTGGGTTTTACGGCCTGTATCGTGTGTCTGCTTTGCGCTGAAGTTATTTTATCATTTAATTAATTATTGACTGAGCTTAATAAGTAAACCATTCAAATTTACACCACATATGACAGCAGACATAGAAGAGGGGTTAAACTTAGGTTCTTGCTGATACCAATAATCAAAAACTAACCGTGATCTGCCCTCACATCTCCTCTATAAAATGTCCAACATAGATTTAAATACTTTGTGGAGCGCCTGCACATTCCCAGCTATAAATGTGATGTTCTTTCATCTGATGTGGCTCCTGAATGCAACATTTCAAACTCTTGCTGTGTGAACTTTTTAACGAGCTTTTGTCGACACAAAGTTGTTGTCCACGTGTGCGTAACTTTACCCTCCATGTGTTGTTTTTGTGATTTTATCTGTTAACCTGATCTGTGTGTGCAGGTTTGACAAAGACAGCGGGGAGGAGGTGAACCAATACGCATACATGCCGTTTGGTCTGGGCCCTCGTAACTGTGTTGGGATGCGCTACGCTATCCTCGTCATGAAGATGGTTATTGTCCGTGTCCTTCAGAATTACACTTTGGAAACCTGCAAGGAAACCATAGTAGGTGTAACACTGCACTGCATTCAGACTGTCATGCTGCTCTGCTGTCACACCTCATTGTGAATCCATTTCTTCTCTTCAGATTCCGCTGCAGTTTAACTGGGCGTTTCGGCCGCTGAAGCCAATACAGCTCAAGATTGTTCCCAGAAAACAATAATCCAAGAGGGAAGATCTCCACAGATATTGAGCT
>NW_007580139.1:24945-25971 GCF_000690725.1 Stegastes partitus | reverse complement strand
GTTAGAATCACCAATTAACCTCAACATGTTTTTGGACCTTGTGGGAGGAAGCTGGAGAACCCGGAGAGAACCCACGCTGCACGGGGAGAACATGCAAACGCGAACCGGCAACCTTCTAGCAGCGAGGCGACGGTGCTCACCACTGAGTCACCTTGCAGCCACCTGAACTCTAAATAAAATTTAAGAGCTGTGTGTATTTAATTCTGACGTGAATGCTTCATGAAATATGTTTAATGTCAGCAGCTCAGATTGTTTTGTGTCGTGTTTGTGCAGGTTGTATGACGGACGAACGCCGTCCTTAATGGTGGCGGATCCTGAAATAGTTAAAGCTGTGATGGTGAAGGAGTGCTATACTGTGTTTACCAACCGCAGGGTAAGAGACCGCTCTTATCAGATACCAGAGTTAATGTAAATTCAACAGCTCATGTGAGCCTTTGCAGCCAGGTTACTGTAACGTTACATCATTCATGTCATTGCGTAACTTTGGGAAGTCTCGTGCATTGCTACACTAAGAAGGTGTGGCTTCCTAATGCAGCAAATAACTTTTACTTTCATGTAATAATAGCCTAAATAGGAAGATACAAGTGATGAACTGCATTGCAGAAACTGGACAAAAGCAGAAACTGGAGAAGTGAATGGCTTTAGTGGAAATCCAAACACACCCTGCTGAAAATCTGTGGGCCTTATAAACAGTCTGAGACGAGCTTTGTGTTCCATGATTCCATGTGACAGCTAAACTTAGGACAAGGTTTTGTGTTTGTTCATTACATCTTCTCAGACTCGTGTTGTGAGACTCTAACAAGAGCAACTTGTCAGGTCTAATGTACCGATTTAATGTTCATTTTTCGATTTGTCCGTCAAGGCAATGTGTGTGTTTTTTCCCCCCTATTTTTCCTCCAATAAAAAATTGAGACGTCATTCACGTCTTTTTCACTCATGTACAGACTACAGAGAAGCATTACAGTCTGGACAGAGCCAGGCTCGCTGGTAAAGCTCTAATTTCTGTGCTTTTAAACTAACTGTAGA
>NW_007580139.1:22030-24160 GCF_000690725.1 Stegastes partitus | reverse complement strand
TCTTTTCCACATTGTACAGACTTATGGCTCCTTACAGCTTAGACGTGGTGACCAGTGCATCTTTCAGTGTGGAGACAGACTCCATCAACAACCCAGACGACCCCGTCAATGTTAACATGCAGAAGGTTCTTAACTTCAAATTCTGGGCTTTTTTCCTAACACGTACGTCCTCCTTTCATCTATAATGAGTAAGGCATGGCTCATTTGATCACATGGTGACAGAAGCACACAAATATTTGTTCTCCTTTCAGTGATATTTCCGTTTGGTGCTCGTCTGCTGGATCTTCTAAAGGTTGAGATAATGCCCAGTGCCAATGTGAATTTTTTCTACAAACTCATCAAGAAGTTCAAAGACCAGCATAAGGCAGACGAATCTGTAAGCACGCTTTTCTCTTTTTTGCACGAAATAAATGAGAAGATTGATACCACTGTTCTATCTCTATGTGGAATATAAAGCTGGGGACACAGCTTTGAGAAAACTAAATTGTATATCCAAGCGCATGATTTGTATTTTAGAAACAGACATTAGATTGGTGTCAGTATTCCCATCTCGAGTATATTTCCCAAAGTGTCACACTGTACAGCAGGCTGCAAAAAGGGGCCTTTTAACAAATATACTTCCCGACGTCTTCTGTTTTTTTGTGTGTGTTTTTTCTCTCATTCAAATAACATTGCAGACATTTTAAGTGAATTTGCAAACTGATGCAGTTTGTGTGAAAGCTGGATGTTCTCTGTGCCGATCCAGACTCGAGGAGACTTTCTGCAGGTGATGATTCAGAACGAGATACCAGAGTCGGACGTGAAGAACGAACACGAACAGCCCAGTAAAGGTATGTTTACATTCACGTCTTATTTTTCTTTATCTTCATCAGGTCATTTATGTCACGGCAGTCAGAGGGTACAGTCGTGGCTACATGCAGCAGGAGTAGAGGTTTATCTGCCTAAGTTAAATTACAACGTTAAGACCTACAGCATTATATATAACACACATTTACCTGGTTCAGGAAGCAGAGCAACGTCCTTTGATATTACATACTATACTCCATTGTCTGATTAGTTTAAAAACAGAAGCTAAGACGCTATGAAAGTATACATGGAAAACTCCCAAAACCCAAAGATTCCCTTTGAGCAAGCTAATTAGCGATAGTGGAGAGGGAAAAAAAACTCCTTGTTAACAGGAACAGACCTCCAGCAGAACCAGGTTCAGGGAGGGTGGACATCGGCCTCGACCAGTCAGGGCTAGGGTGGGAAAAAAACAAACTACGAAAGAGAAGAAGAAGTTACTACCAAGCAGTGGTGCATACAAATGTGTATAGAAAGCCAAAAAAAACCCCCAAAACATCCATCCGTCTTCTTCCACTTATCCGGAGTCGCGGAGGCAGCAGCCTTAGCAAAGCCGCCCGGACTTCCCGATCCACACACACCTTCTCCAGCTCTTCCAGGGGGATCCCAAGGCGTTCCCAGGCCAGTCGGGAGACATAGTCCCTCCAGCGTGTCCTGGGTCTTCCCCGAGGCCTCCTCTCGGTGGGACGCGCCCGGAACACCTCCCCAGGGAGGCGTCCAGGAGGCATCCGGAGGCGATGCCCGAGCCACCTCAATTGGCTCCTTTCGATGTGGAGGAGCAGCGGCTCTACTCCGAGCTCCTCCCGCGTGGTTGTTGGGACGTGGGAAAAAAAACCCCCACAAAGATATAATATGATAATGGGGAATTACAATAGTCCAGTCTGGAAGTAATGCATGAGCTCGTTGTTCAGCAGACAGGATGTCGATGTGACTTTATGACAACACGACACCATGAAGGGTAAAAGGCTTGACAATACAAGTTAATTCATCTGGTGACTGAATATTGTTGATGTCGCTTTCTTCATAGGTTTGACCGAACGCGAGATCCACTCCCAGGCCTTCATCTTCATCTTCGGTGGCTATGATACCACCAGTACCACTCTCTCTTACATCTTCTACAATCTGGCCACGAACCCTGATGCGATGCAGAAGCTGCATGAAGAAATCGATGCCAGCCTGCAGAAAGATGTACAGTAACTCTGCACGAGATGTGTTACCCAGTAGCTGTCACCGTCCTTATCTTTTTCTAAATTTTTTTGGCCTCTAGGCTTCCATTTCCTACGAGGA
>NW_007580139.1:0-17563 GCF_000690725.1 Stegastes partitus | reverse complement strand
AGCTCGAAAGAATAAAAAGAAGGCATCCGATCTTTTTAAAGATGCTGCAATATTTTTTAAATCTACCTGGAAATCAGTGCTACATTTGTTTAAGTACATCTTTCTTTTGCAGAATATAACAATATCTGTGTGTGTGTGTGTGTGTGTGTGTGTGTGTGTGTGTGTGTGTGATGCAGGGAAATTTGGCCCAGTTGGCAGCTCGTTGAGACTAAACACTTTATAATACAAGTGTGCGCACACACTCACACATTCATGCACGGACAGAACAAAAAAAAAAAAACAAAGAGCAGCACAGACTCACAAACAAACATACGGGTTGTAAACAAAAGCTCTTTTCCTTCTGAAAGAGGAGTAGAAAAGTGCACGGCCACAGTGCGCCGTTGAAAAGCTCTACGGAGTGACTACTGCATTAGAAAAAGCGACGCAAACATAAACCGTGGGATAAAAAAAGGATTATATTACAAAGCCTTTTAGAGTCCTGAGTTTATCAAACAAAACCGACAAAAAGGCCAGAGAGTCTTTATATCATAGAAATACAATAAGGATTTAAAAAACATAAACAAGACTTTTTTTTTTTTTTTTTTTTTTAGATTCGACCGTCCTCAGACTTCCATCATTAAATCTTTCCAACACATCCGTGGCTCTCGCTGGGGACAGGACACATTGTACAGCACTCGTGTTGTCGTTAACAGCATGTGTAGAGTTTGAAACGAGGCGCTCGTCGTGTAGGAAAAGCAGCATCTTCTGGTGGAAATACTAGAAAAGACTTGTCTGAGCAAATGATGGTTTCAGTGTCAAGTTTCAAAATGACCCGAATCGACACCAACGTGCGTCGTCCCGAACCGGACACAGATGTGAGGAAAGTGACTCTACTTCATACACCGACTGACATCAGCGGGGATCCGTCCAGTCCGACCACAGCCGTCTACTGCTGGTCACTGGAACACCTGTGGGTTCAGCGCCTTGCTCAAAAGGCACCTCGGCAGCTGCTACTGAGAAAGAAACGTCTAATCTCCAAAGCCCCTTTCAGACACGCGCTGCTTTTCTGTTAATCTGACGGCATCTGAACGTGTTAAAGAAGTTAAACTCTTACTACGTGGTAACCTTTACAGATCGCTTTCACCACTACCATCAACAAACAGGGACGCACAAGATACTCTGAGTCAACTTAGGGGAAGGCTTTGTCCACATTTCAGCACCAATATTGGTCTAAAAATCAAAACAAAGAGCCAAAACCGCTCGTTAACGTTGCCCTAGAATTTCACATCAACTACAAACTGAAATGTCCATTAAAATAAAACTTACTTAATGAGACTCACTGTTCACATCAACAGCAGTTTGTTGCTTTCAGCTGTTTTAGGAGTTTTTCCTGCAGCGTGAGGCAGCAGCAGGATTAAGGACTGACCGATTATCGACCTTCTATCTGGGCCGATACGTCTCTGATTATCATTATTCCTATTAACCGATTATCACCTCCTCTACTTTGGGTCGGATGCAGCTGCTTCTCTCTTTCTGTAGTTACTCTGCGGTTTCTCTACCAGAAACACAACCTGCCAAAACCGAACAAGAACCCTGAACCACTGCTGCAGACAAGGAAACCAACAGCTTTCACAGTGGCTCAGGCTACGCTAGCGGCTAAGTTAGGGGGGCACAGATTACCCCAGAACAGTATCTGTAAAAGAGTAATTGAAAATGCTTTAGGTTAGGTACTCTCATGGGCAATAAAAGTGATGGAAGAGAGAAAGATTAGGAACTCTATGACACACAATCTCAATCGATGGACCCATCAGTGAACAGAGAACGTCACAGCCATCGCTCCAGTTGCTAGAAGCTGCCTTAATTGAACGCCATGTTTGCTGCTATCGAATGCTGTCAAATACAACCCCTCACATCAGCTCAAAATATCGGTTAATGTTCTTCCTTCATGACCAATAATCGGCATTTGCCCTGAAAAACCAGCATCGGTCGATCCCTAATCCACACCAGCGTCGCCAAACTGATGCGCATTTGTGCGATAACTCCATTAATTACTCAATAATAATTATCTCTGGATGTGAGGAAAGTTAAGCGACCTTCTGTCTGAACGCCGTCACTTCAACAGAACGTTTCGTGTCTGAGAAGGGCTGAAGTCACTGCCTGCGCTAAACCAGAACACATCGGAACATTTAACGATACTGGAAACTGCTGCTGCTACTTCATGATCATTAGACTAAAGGCTGAGAAATCATTTGGTTTCATCAAATCTGTGATTCCATGACGGGAGGGAGGACTCGAACAGCTGCTACAGGTTTGACATCAAAGTGGGACTTGGAGGTTACCCGCAACCGAACCCATCCAGGGCGTCTCGTATGGATCGACGATCATGAGGCTGATTGTAGTCGACTTCCAGCCTGCTGTGATAGAAAAATAAAAGAGTCTGAGGTCCTGATGCGCTCACAGCATTTTGAGGCAAAGTGTATGGATTCCTAAATCCAGCCGCTGCTCTCTGGGTTTCAGCAGCCAGACGTCCGGCTCAAACATTTACCAGCCGCACGCCAAGTGATACCAGCGCCAGAACTGTGTGCGTTTAAAACCAGGATGGGGATGCAGAGGTCAGGCTTCCTCTGGTTTCTGTGCAGGATTCAGTTCTCAGACTACGTGGATGTTCGACGCGACAGTAAACGCCGTCTGTCATCGTGTAAATTATGAGCTTTTCAACAAATTGCACTGAAACAGGGATTTTTTTTAACCTTTCAACGGGTTTCATTTGAACTTTAGAGGCCTGGAGACGTAAAGATAAGCAGTATGATGTAAAAAAGGAAATAAGGAATCGATTTGTGCAACTGAACAACCTTTTCTCATGTGTCCTCGTCACCTCGGAAATCCCCTCACACCGCACTCTTCCAGCTAAAGCGAGGGGGAAGAAGAACTTCTCTTTCTTTAGCTCTCGGCTTTCTTCAGTCTCCGCTCAGCTATTTCTGCCACCATTCATGTGAACCAACGATTACCCCATCTCGCTCTGACGCTCCACTTTACATCCGTTGCTTGCCTGCCTTCATGACTCACTACAAACACAAAGCAAATGCAGTAATTTTCAGAACATGTTTAGCTCCAATGTGTGTTTTGATTGTGGCTGTTAGAGCTAAAGGTCGAAGGAGGGAGAGGGACGGTAAACCAGGCACCTGCTAACCGGCCGAACATCCACAACAGCTCGACCTGAATCAGCTTCACCTGACTGAAAATCGGCAACAAGCGGTAGCGTCAAAGCCTCACACGTTCTCCAAACACTTCTGAAAAGAAAACAGAAACATACCCTGATTTGTGCCGGATAAAAAACAATCTTTCTTCCTGTCAACTGACCCAAACTTGTGCATCTTTTTTCAGGATCCCCTCTCTCTGGCTTCCACTTCAACAGGCACCAAATATGAACTAAGCGCTGGTAACATCTGGACGTGGCTGGTAAATCTTAAAGAACGCCGCTGGACAAACACCCAGAAGTTTGGCAGGTAAGTTAGTGAAAGAGGCTTGAGGGGAAATAGTTTGGATTTCGCTCCAGATGGGAGAGATGAAAGTAAGTTTCCTGCCTTTGTCAGCAGCAAGAGCTCCTTTTCCTTTCTGGGAGGAAAAACCCTTCCTCGTTGTCGAGGTTTGGCCGACGTTCTCACCCAGAGCAGGCTCAGCGTCGTGCTCCAGGACAGTCTGACAGGACTTTTGGCTGCAGCTTGGACCTGCTGCAGGTTCTCTGTCACCTGACCGTCTCTGCAACAACAAGTCCAGCCCACAAAGGTTCCCAGCAGACCTTGCAAGCAGCCTCTACCGGCGGGGCTGGTGGTGGCGAGAGTGACGAGGCAAAGACGAGGTGGGGCTGGAGGAGGACGAAGGTGAGCAGGGCGACATGGAGGCCAGGGAGGCTGTGGCGGCGGCGTCCTCGGCCTCCTCCAGCTCTCCTCCTCCGTGCAGCTCCTGGCTCACGCTGGACTGTAAGGCCGCGGGGGTCAGCCACTCTTTGGGCAGGCAGCTCTGGAGGAATGGCACGCAGGAGCTGAAGTAGGCCAGCCGGTTGACCCAGCGAGGGATCTCCCTGCCGCACAGGATCTGAGGAGAGAGCGGGAGAGGAAGAGGAGGGAAAGTGTTGTTATGGTTCAAGACGTAAACAGCGATTCATCAAAACGGCCTTAATCGGCGGAAACAGATGTTTTTCTCTGACATAGATGAATAATAATTCCAGCTCCACGTCGCTGAAGGAAAAAGAATCTGGTGTTTTTACTGTTGGCACCTGGGGTTGGCTGGTTTTAGATGCAATGTTTCACTGAGTAAAAAGGTTTCATTTGGCACAAGAATACTTTATAATATCCTATATGTTGTGTATTTATGTTATTAGGTACGAGTTTTTATTTCTGCACTTTTCAACAAAACCAAAGCTTCACTCAAGTTTTTCCATCCTTCATCACTTCTACCTCCACAGCTTTCTGCTTTTTACTATTTAGAGGCGTGAGAGGACAGACAGGTGGAGCTCTGATAGATCTGCATTTTAAAGAAAGCTCAGGGTTACATTTAAGCCATTTTAAGGCAGGAAGGGATTATTTCTAAGTTGTTTAAATAAAGGGACACACGCACACACACATTTCTTCGCTTAAGTTTTGCAGCAGGAGCACAAAGACAACTCAAAGTGTGACGACAGCAATATCAGTAAAGTTCTATAATATAAAGTAAATGTCCATAAATTCTGGTAATTCTTCTATTTGAAAAATGTTTTTGCGGGACAAACACTAACATGAAATAAGCCTAAATAAAGGTTAAATCAAACGGAGCGTATCTTCTGTCTAAACTTTCTGTTGTCTGTGCTCATTTCATGATCTACAAATTAAATGTTTACTTTCTTTGTTTCTAAGTCAGAGGACATCTGAGTGAAGCTGAAAAGAAAAAGATGTAAGACAATGAATGTGTGGCATTAAAACGCCTCCTGTCTGTCTTTCTCTGCCACTTTTGAGGTCTGTGTTTGATCTGTTGACTTTCTGAATGTACAGCAGTGATTTCTCCATCTGCTACCACCAAGTGCTCATTCATGGGCGGGTCTGGTTGGACCTGGTGGATCTCTCTCTCCTCCCTGAGCTAGCGTGCCGACACAGGCGGCAGCCCAGCCTGCGTGAGGGCCAATTATCATCTCTCAGCATTATCACAGCATTACAGGACAAGAGGCTTCCAAGAAACTCAGTGTTTTCCCCCCTCAGAGGGCTTAATTGTGCTTTTTGATCAGAGCGTTTAGCGAAGCTGCTGACAGGCTGCTTCTTCAGATGCATGAGGAGACAGCGACTGTGGATTTGCTTCTCACCACAAGAATGTCTTGCAAAGCAGCTGCTTTTGCATGTCACACACGCCACCCGCAGCCAACAGATGGTGCGAGATTGTAACGTGTGTTTGCTCTGAACCGACAGGATTCTTGGCCTTTTTCCGTAGATGTTTTGAAAAGTAGAAAATGCAAACGCCTTCCCCGTATTACGACTACACAGCCTCAGCGAGGAGGAGAGGTAGCTCTACGTTCTCCGGCTAATCTATAAAAATCACTCGAGTTGGTGCTTGGCTGACATATGAACACGTGTTTACAGAAATGCCCCTTTACACTCACAACACAAGCTTTCAAATCACCAACCAGCGCTGCTCACGGCAGATAAGCTGGCCTCTTATAGCAGACGCTGAGTACGATTCCAGATAAAAATAACTAGGAGGCAACAGAAGATAAAGAAAAAAGACAGGAAATGGGAGCACAGAGATCTGCTCCTCACACCTGCATTCACTGGTTTGTTTTGGCCACTGGGGAGCAGCACAACAAGCTGCAACAGCTGTGGCGTAGCTTTAATCTCCTCTTTAATCTCTTTTACTACATTTCAGAGTAAGCTTATCTCGTCTTTTTACACACAGTTTCTTTTATGTCTTGTCAAAATGCCTTTTACGTCCAATGTAAAGGATTTGATGCCGTTATAAGCTGTAGGATACAGATATAGATATGTCGCTGCTACATACACAGACTTTGCTTTTCAGCTGGTTGCTCACTTTTGCAGTTTGGTGCTGGGCAGGAAACAGGTGTGATCTGTGAGAGGTGTGTCAGTGAATAAAAACAGTTTAATTGTGGGATGTAAAACCAAAACAAAAAGCTCAAAGACACTCAAATGTTGGGCGATGATTTCATGTGGTTGTAAATTAAAAATACTGATTTGAAGAGCTTCGGGAAGGATGGCAGCTAATAACCGTGTTTCTGTGTAACTGTTAAGACATGGTGGAGCAAACTTAGGCTTGTTTCCGTGAACTGCCCTGGAATGAAAACCGTACGCTGTGTGGTGTCGTCTGAAGGTGGCAGTAGAGGCTACGTTAGGCATGGCTGGAATAAAAACAGTAGAAGAAGCCGGAAACAAAACCTGTTAAAAGGAAGAATAAGAAACAAAATCTTGGCCATCTATAAGAGAAAACGAATAGAAATCTTTCATGTCAGCTGGTATCGGCCATGTTTTACTCTGTCTGGAGGCGAAAACAACAAAAGAAGCAGAAACAGCTGATCAGTAAGTGAGTTAAATGGTAAAAAATGTTTCAATTGCCCATTTCCGAAAGTTTTTAAATTAAAATGCGCCTAAAAACGCAATATGGGAACACGATAAAGCTAACGAGTGAGTTCTCATTTATGTACCACAAAGCAAAACACCAACAAAGTCGAGCCTCCCTGAGCTTCAATATTCAATAAGTCCTTCCTAAAGGCACGTGTTTCAATCACCTGAGAGATTCTAATTGCTCCAAGCCTTTTAAAGAAAAACAAACAGACAACAAAGGGGCAAACTGACCTAGTGAGACTCGACTGCACCACAGTCCTGCGTTCAAATGTCTTTAATTCCTGCGTTTGGTTTCCGTGCTTCCCCCTCCGTCCCTCAGATGAACAACAGATGTGTACAGATAATGGACTTGCATAATGAGACGGAACCAGAGCGCTAACAGGGTACAGTGTGTTGATTTGCTCTTCAAAAAGAGGGACCGGCGTCGGCGTCACACGCATCAAACGGAGAATTAATTGTTACGCTTCATGTCTGAAAGCTGCAGCGACCGTCAACGTGTCCGACCGTCTTCTCCTCGCCGTCGCTCCGAGTCCAACTCCCGTGTTAATGAGGTTACAGTAAACATGAGAATTAAATCCTGAGGGTAGGACTGCTGCTCTATGGCAACTCTGTGTGTGTGTGTGTGTGTGTGTGTGTTTCACTAGATATGTGTTTGTATGTTGGAATATGTGTATGTTGCACTGATGTGATGCAGTTTTGTGTCTATATGTGTGTAATAACTGTGTATTTCTTCTTGTCTGTGGTTTGTACATGTGTGTTTTTATCAGTGTATGTTGTGTGTGTGTTGTACAGCATGTGCATGTGTGTGTGTGTGTGTGTGTGTGTGTGTTTGCCAGCTGGCTCTGCATGTCTGGGCTTGTATCAGTGTCCTAATCCCCATCTCAGCGCTAGATGCTAACTGTAAGACTCCCTACTCATTAGTCACACCAGGATAAGCCGATTGAAACTACACACACACACCAACACACAAACACAAACACACACACAGCCACAGCACAAGCACTCACAACAGGACAGAGGAAATCAAGAAGTAGCGGGAGTTACACTACGTTTAATGGAGTATGCTCATTTTTTTTGCACCTCGAATCAAATAATTTCAGCTAAACGGATCATCTGTGTGTGTGTGTGTGTGTGTGTGTGTGTGTGTGTGTGTGTGTGTGTCTGAACTTGTATTCCTCATGTTATGAGGACATACATCTCCTACATTCTTTTTTGGGGCAAGTCCGCACGTTGTGAGTCATAAAATATAAGGACTTGGTTTAACTCTTCTACCAAAGACAGAAGCTAAAAACGTTTTGGGGAACCAAACGCCGGTCTATGCGATGTGTTCTGATAGGATGTTTGTGCCCACCTCTGACAGCGCTGAGGAGAAATGGTTGCAGTTCTTGTGCATGAGGTGGTAGGCGTTGCCTTTGTACTCCTTCCCCATCTCCTCCACGATCCGCTCCACATCCTCCTCTGTGAAGTCTGTGCTGCCCAGGACTATGGCTTCTCTGCAGAGACAAGTGGAGGTAAAGACGTCAAAGTTATTACTCACTAAGAAAACACCGAAAGAGACGTCTGGGCGTCTCTGTCTCAAAGCTCTTTTGCACAATCAGTGAGCCTCAAGCAACAACTGCTCAACAGAATTGTCTTAAGTGGCACCTACGGGTGATTTAGGATCATTTGTGGCTTTCAGAAATTTTCTCAGACTTTAAAGACACTTTGGAAACAAAATGATTGGTTCGGGACTGACTGTACAAAAGCTGGTGTAATCGTCTGCTGTACAGAGCTGAGGATATATTATCCTCCAATCTATTACATATATATCTGGTGGGGTGTTTACACAGATTTTTATGTAGAAATTCTTCTTTTGACTCCATGTTGACATATTCTGTGAAGTGCCCTCAGATAAAGGATGTGGTCGTCTTATATAATCATTTAAAGGGAGCTGATCGTCTAATGATGAAACCTCATCAACTTACGCCTCATTAAAGAGCCCACATTTGGGTTTTTCCAGTTTAATTTAGTCAAGTGAAGTCAAATATCTTTTATTAAGTGCACTTAAAACAACAGGAGTTGAACCAAAGTGATGCACAAGTAAACAGCAACTTATGAGACATGAGAATCTGAATGAAACCACAATCAAATAAAGAAAAATAAAAGACACAACACAACAAAAGGAGAATTTAGGGTGTCAAGCACTTCTTGGATGTGTTTTATGGCTTTTTCTGCATATAAAAAGTCTGCACACTTTTTATACAGCTTCCTATCTGTCTGAAATGCCACGTTTGTGCAGCCTTATTCTTTCTGTTACTTAATGATGTCATCATGTAACACAGCTGCATTCAGCTAGTTTGAGCAGCATCCTCGTCGTCCACCATTATTTTCTCACTCTTTTCCTATAATAATACATTTGGGGTTATGATAGGTTACTTTCATTGCTTTTGCTGGACCGGCTGACCAATCAGAGCAGACTGGGCTTCTCAGGAAGCGAGACCTTAAAGCAGGGGTGTCCAATCCTGGTCCTCGAGGGCCACAGTCCTGCATGTTTTAGATGTTTCCCTCTTCAAAACACCTGATTCAAGTGATCAGGATCGTTATCAGGCTTCTGCAGAGCTTGATGATGAGCTGATCATTTGAATCAGGTGTGTTGGAAGAGGGAAACATCTAAAACATGCAGGACTGTGGCCCTCGAGGACCAGGATTGGACATCCCTGCCTTAAAGAGACAGGAGCTAAAACATAGCGTTTCAAACAGAAGGACTGCAGCAATATACTGTATGTGAAAAATGGTGCGTTATTTCACCATTAAAGCAAGTAAAGTTATTCTAGTAGAGCCCAAAAATAGAAAATTAGAAATCTGTGTGTGTGCATGATAGGGGCTCTTTAACAGGTTGCATTCGTCAAGTTTAAACAATTCATTTTTGCATTTTACAGACTTTGCCAAATCCGTCAGAGAACAGAAAAACATTAAAGGAATATTATTTTTGCCCTTACATGGTTGGCTCCTACTGTCTCTACTAAAGTGATGGATTTCTGTTATTTATATAAATAATTCTGACTTCTTCCAGACGTGACAAACTGCTTTATGAAGAACAGCAAGATCATTTTACAGCTGCCATCGATCCTCTTTGTCTTTTTGTTTTTTTATCCTTTGGGGACAGTTTAAATGTGTTTAGAGTCGTTACTCATTTCCTGCATTGCTTCACACTTTTACATCACGTCACAAAATACGATGATTTCCGTCTGCTCATCGACGAGGACGTGTCGCCGTGGATGATATGCCGGCATTTTGTCCCAGATGATCCACACTTATGGTCTAGTGGCCTGCATGGAGACAGAAAGTGTGTGTGTGTGTGTGTCTGATAGGCAGAGTCTGCGTAAAGCCACAGGGCAGATCAACTAGAGCAGAAGTAATGCACGGCAGCACAGGAGCTCTGGGTAGACAGACACACTAAACATATTGAACTCGCTGGGTGCTCTACTGTTTCACCGACGCCGATTCAGTTGCAGCGAAAATCTGACAAAACCGCACTGCAGTCGGGCGAAAGAAACGTCTCGCATTTACAGATACATCTACTTATTTTCACCTCTGATTTGACTAAATAACACGCTGAGTTTTTATACAGTTGGCCGCTTGTTCTTTTCCACCTCATCTGCTCATGCGCAGGGAAACAATATCACAAACGCAGCACGATACACTGCCAACTCCAACACACAAACACCACAAGCCTTTAGCCTTTCAAATGACACAAACACAACATTCCAACCTTGGAATCTTATAGCTGCTTGAAAGCTTTACTGTACTGCATTTTATGTGCAAATGTGCATCAAACTGAACTCTTTCATGCTGCAGTTTTTCCCCCTTTAGTCTCCAACGTTTCACATGTCGCTGTCACATGAACACTGAGGAGAAATTACACTTTGTTTCTGCTCCATCCTGTTTTCTCTCACTTTGACTCGGTCCAAGTCAGCGACCGAGAACCACGAGAAAAACACTGTGAAATTATAAAATGTCTGTCACATGCTACCCACGTGTGTTTACTCTGTGTTTTCTCCATGCAGCAGCAGTAACCGGTAGTCCTCTGTGCAGGATACACACAGCAGACCTGGAAATCTCTGGCTTGCATAATAAACAAATTCATGATTCACAAACAAAGTGACCGTTTGTTGATGATAGTTTGACTGTTCCTGTTTGGTTTAGGGAGTATCTTGTGACCCAAACACTGAGACAAGCTTATGGTGCTTGCATCAAGGTGTTGGGTGCATTCAGCAGATCATAACTTAGCTGACTGACTGGATTACTCCGTGTGTTTACGTGCACCAGTTTTACACATGATTACACTGTAGTAACCCGGTCGCTGTAAATCTGTGACACATCCAACTCGTCACTGATCGCACTTACAATCTTATTTTGGAGGCATGTGATGAACAGTTAGATGTTCAGTGGTGGAGCTGAACTTGTTTAGAGGCTGCTTGTCTCAGCTTCAGATGGACTTACAAGCAGATGTCAGATGTAAAAACCTCAGATGCATGACAGGAAATTAGCGATCACTGGCAGAAATCTATGTAATGTCCGACAAAAAATGAGCTTCCTGGGCAAATCAGAATGTGTCACGATTGCTGAGGTGAACGTTAATGCACTGGCTGATGCACAAATAGGTGCCACTACTGATCAATATCGGTAATTATTTCAATCTAGATTTAATATCAATAAGAGGAAAGAAACTTATTTTGTCACAAGATGCTTATTAGCGAGCTTGTCCCCTCAGGTTACGAGTGCAGACTTTGTGGCTCTCTCTGTGTATTCTCAGCAAGATGGTATCTTTTCAAATGGTGGAAAAGGTTTGTTGTGTTCATGTTGTGTTTCCATTTTTGTTGGAACAGGTTATCTACACATCTTGCAGCAGATATCGCTCTGCTGTTTATTCAGCTTTTCCAATAGTTTCCTCGTCTTGTGCAGAGGGCTGACCATCCTGAGTACATGTATGTGAGTTGTTGTTTTTTGTTTTTAAAGATTATTTTTCTGGCGTTTTTGCCTTTATTAGTCAGGACAGTGAGAGAGTGAGACAGGAAAGGGAGGAGAAGAATGGGGAGAGACCCTGCAGCAAACCGTCGCGAGCGAGAGTCGAACCCACGAACGCCGCACCGGGGAACTATAGCCCCTGTTTCTGGGTCGCCCGCTCAACCAGGTGAGCTGCAGGGGCGCCCATGTATGTGAGTTTTTTAATCCTCATTTTGGCCCTACATGGTTCCTACGATACCCTGCTGCAGCCTGATTGGGTGATTGTGCAGATGAAGGCTGATGCAAATAATCCAGTGCACTGGGCTCTCCACAGTTTGCCTACCAAGAGAAGGTGAGTGTAGATACCATCCTCTGCCACCTCCAATAGGCCTACTGTCAAATAAAAAAGCACCATGACATCTTGTTTTTGGACTTCCTCAGTGCTTTCAGCCCGTCTTATTTAGAGAAAAGCTGGCCAGGATGCAGGTGGACCTCCACCTTTTGACCTGGATCACAGATTCCCTCACTAGCTCAGTAAGTCACACTGAGAGCATCTGAGAGGGCAGTGAGCAGCACCAGAACCACTGGGGACTGTGCTTTGCCCTGTTGTCTCTACACAAGTTTTCAGACGACACAGACATTGCGGGGCAGCGGGCATGGCGCCACTCAAACCACCTGCAGCTGAATACGAGTGGATGGTGGTAGACTATTGGAGGACGTATTTCTTTTGGAGACTAAACTGCTGTTGTACCAGTGCACGGTTTCCAGTTTCTTTTCTCTGCTCTAGTGGCTGTCGAGGCAGCATTAAGAAGAGAGATGCTCCGGGCAGGAAGCTGGACTCTGTAAACAGCTTTCTGTCACGAACAATGACGGTCACCTGCTGCACACCACCACAGGAAAACAGTAAGTTCAGTGGTTGTGTTGCAGTCACTGAGCTGCTCAGTGGACGGACTTCAGAGATCCTTTGTCCCCAAAGCTATTAGGCTTTTCAACTCTTCCCAGGAGAGGCGGGGGGGACACCGAGTACTAATGCTCTGCTCTATGTTTCTGCTTTATTTCACTGCAGAGCCTTCGCCCTTCTTGCTGTGTACTCAAAGTCACTTCATTTACTATTGTTCCACTATTGCACAGTCTCCATATGTGTTGTTGACATTTTTAATAACTTGTGCTTCAGGTTAGTAAAGCTGCTTCATACAGGCTAACTCTTATTGTGTGTTTATTGTGAGTCATTTTTTGTAGCTACTGGATGCCGGATAAATAAAATATCATTCTTTTTCTGTCTATTTATTTAGAACAGATCCATTTATCACAATTTACTCATTTGTTAATTACCATTGAGTGTTTTTTTTCCCCATTCTTTAGCTAAGCCCTGGTGGACTTGGCTGTCTCTGTTGCTAGTTCACTGACAACTGAGTCAATTAACTGATAGACTGACAGACTTAGGAGTGACTGAGCTACTGACACACTGATGAACTGACTGCTGAGCTTACTGACTATCAGGCTCTCAATGAAACCAGCTCACGAGTTGTCTGTGCAGTGGGCGACGAGTGTGACAGATGAACGTTGAGGAGACACACCTGTGCTTGTGCATCTCATATAAACACCAAACATCCACTTACTTGAACTTAAAGGTCTCGCCGAGTTCAGTTGCATCACCTGGCGTGATCTCAAAGATCCCTGAGAATGGGTACGGGTGTCCGCCATAGGCAAACTCTGGACACACACACAGAGCAGGAACACATGTTGGAGCAGCTCGTGTTACAAAACAAAAAAGCCTCTCTGTGACATATAACACGTTTATAGACGGATATTTTTGGAGTGAAACACAGTGACGTATGCATTATGTGTTCTGAGCTATAAAAGCAGCATCCTTTCTGAAACAGCACCCTCGGGCGGATGCCCTGACGTGGGTGGTGTCAGATTTCTGGGTAACCTTACCTCTTCCATAGATCTCAATCCCTGAGTGAAAGACTCCTATGCCCAGAGAGCTGGTGAACTCATTGATCCAGTACTGAAGACAGAAAGAGACAAACACAGGGTGAGATACAGCTGCATTTCTCACACTACACAGTTAACACAACTAATAAGGAAATGTGTCTGAAATGGGCCACCACCAATATTCTTAGTGTACATTTATTGAACTTGGAGCTTTTCCAATTTATAAATTTAGTCAATAGAATGTCAAAATAGTGAAAAACAACCATCACAGCTTCACTTGAAATGTTTATTTGTTGCTTATTTTGTCCAACAAGCAGTTCAAAACGCCAACATTTTACCGTATACAAGACAGAAGAGCAGCACATTGTCATATTTCAGCAAATATTGAAGGATTTTACTCGATAAATTATTTATAAAACTTGTTCACAGCAATACATTTTTGGTTGTGTAATCCATTACCTATTTCAGCACTAAAGGAAACCACCACACATATAAGATTCTACTTCTGATACTGTTTATCTGTCTTTGCCTTCAGGGGTTTTCCTGGTTCAGAATGTGGCCTGATCGGTGTGTGAGCAGTAAAGGCAATGCATTTGTGTGACCATTATTGATTCATTCTTCTGTTTTTTGTGGCCATTTTTATACACAAAATGTCTATTATGCTGGAGCAAATGCAATCCTAATTAACAACACAGGTTAAAAAAAATAGTTTATCTTCCCCTTTGCAGGGAGAACTTTGTCGTAATTCCACCACAGATGGCAGCTGAGGAGGCACATTTAAATGTTTGAAAACCTGCTTCAGAGCAAACCCTACGACTGAGTGAGTCACCGTCTTGTTGACTGTATACATAAAACTGCAGCTGAGGAGATTTAAAAAAAATGTCAACTCCATGCATCATTTAACAGAACAATCACATCAAATAGACCCAATTACATTCACAAATTGAGCCGACAGAGTTAATGGCGACTGTCTAGATGAGGCCAGCTGGTGTCGATGTGATCCGATGTTTACACGAGCTCCCTTTCACACAGACAATGAAAGGACAAGCAAGAGCACACAAAATCAATAAGAGTAGCAGCACTGATCTGCCATTACCATCCGTCTTTTCAGCCGTGTTTCTGTCTGACATCCCGCGGCTACGAGCTGATTGGCTACGCTGTTGCTAGGCAGAGTTCGTGAATGAGATGTTTGATCACAGAGGATGCAGCAGGTCAGTGTGGTGGGAATGTGATGCAGCAGCTCAGGAATAATAAGTTAGTAAATCTGTCTTTCTATCTTTGCTACAGCTCCCAAAAATAAATCACACAAGCGTTACTCAACATCAGCAGCACCCTGTCCAGTGTGCAGACCCTCAACAAATGTTAGTCCAAACCCAGCGGTGATGTGATTATGTAGCGCATCATCCATTTTGGTGCAAAACAGGTCTGACGGCTCATTCATGGGGACACATGTTTAAAAAAAAGTGAATCATAATTTCTCACATTTCCTGCAAACCAAAGTGAAGAAACACGATCCGAGACCCAAAGGTGTTGTGTTGACAGTCACAAAATACAGGAAAGCAGCAACTTCTTACATCTTAGAAGCCGGAACCAGCAAATTCTTTAAACCTGAAACAAATTGATAATCTAATAATCTTATAAAATAAATAAAAATAACCCTGACAATTTCGCCTTCAGACACAGTCAAGTGCAAACAGGCAAACTGTGCCAAATCAGATGCTACCGTTCTATTCCTGTTTGCAAAAGACCCCTGAATGTACAGAGCGTCTTTCTTTAAGGATTCTAAACACATCAACGGATCTTTTGACGATGCAAATTGAAGAAAGAAAGTGTAAATGATACTGAAACTAAAAATATGTGCATCATGTCTGTGTGTTGTCTGATTTGACTGAACACTGACTCTAGAAGGAGGATGACCTCTGACTGAAAATTCAGTACATGCAGTATCTTTGTCTCACAATATAAAAACCTCTTTCTGAAGCAACAATGCCCAATAAATAACCGTGTTTTTGCTTCTCAGTTGTGAAGATTTGCTGCTTTTCTTTTATTGTTGACATAATTGAGTGAATATTTTTAGACTCTTGGCTGGACAAAACACATATGAAGACATCAACACTGGCATTAGGACACTGAGATGCTATTTTTAATGACTTACAGATCACATAACTGAGCAGCCGAGATCCTAGAATATGACATGAAGCTAATTTATCTCCATGCTGTTCAGAGGTTACGTGTCGTGGATTGTATGTTCTGTGCACAGGCGGACTTTCCTCCTTCGTACTCAGTGAGCGTTACCAGAACAAAACACAGTTATCAGCCCGTGAACCACAGCAATCTATTTAAAACTATTCTCACGCTTCCTGTCTGGCGCGATGCAAATACAGTACGTAGCTGCTCCGTATCAGCTGTGGCAGAGCTGCTCGTCTTGACCACATCTGCATTAAGTTATTTCCTCTTCACATTTTAACAGTTTAAACACAAGGTAAAGTGGACTGTTTGTTTCAGCCAGTGACTTACAAGCGACGTTTGAGCCACTTGTTGTCCACAGTAAAGGTGAATTTGTTGGTGCGACTGTGGCGAGCACCGGAGACGAGTGTCACCTTCCTGACCTCTGCAGAAACACGAGATGCTAATCGTGTGACGGGCAGTAAAGCGACCCGGCTCGATGAAGCTTTGACCCTCGTGATGGTTTATCTGCCGCAATTACGCTTGGCTGACTTAAAAGTCGATTTTCAGACTGCGTGTGAATTAACCAAAGGTTAGAGAGTGTTCATAAAATCTAAAAACATGCAGCCATTGTTCATCTGTCTCCACTCGGGTGGAGGATCCCGTGAAACAGACACTTCTGCGATGACCTCAGGCTGCACCAGTGGCTGAAACTAAACTATCATACATTTTTCAACAATCCTGCCTTTCTACGCTTCCACTCAAACTTCCTTCTCTTGGTTCGGACAGTCTGTCGTTTTACACTTTAATCTGAACCTCCGACGAGCCGCTTCAACAGAAAGATGCAGAAAACAGAAAAGCTCCGTTTGTTCTCTGTCAAAGCAGATAGATGCTTTTTTAAATACAACACAATCGGGGTGCATAAGCAGATAAAATGCAGTGTGATAAGTTTTCAGTGCAGCAGAGAAAACAAAATTCACAAAATTAAACCAACAACTGTCTAATTGGCTCTAATTCCTACTGGAAGAATTAAGAAACAACAGTCCACTCAAGTACTTTTTCTTTTTTTAAATGAATGAAAATTTGAAGAAAAAAATATACAAGAACAACATATTCACAACTAAATTACCCACTAAAGCCAGCACTGACATTCTAGATCAACCTCTGCATTAACTTTCCTGCTGCCACCTTATTTGAATAAACTTTATTGCACTTAGTTTGAATATTCTCATGTGAGTAATTTGCACATCCCTGCACATTGTAAATAGTTCTTTCACTTTTTTTTATTATGCAAAATTCATTGGATTTCCTACACTTGCTGTTTATTTGACTTGCTTCCTTTTTTAAATATTTCAGTCCTTCTTAAAAAAAGAAATTCTGTATTTGTCAGCGTTTACTGTAACGCACCAAAACCACAAGTCAAATTCCTCATTTGTCAGAACCTACTAACCTAAAATTGAGTCGTCAGCGGGGTTCAGTGTGAGCTTCACATGCTTTATCACTTCTGCCTCGTCTCAGGGGTTCACAAACACAGAGTTCTTTTTACTGATGGCAAAAACTTGTGTTTATTTCTCTTCTCAGCAATGGCACCAACTTTTTCGTTGCTTCGCCACTTTGGCACAATGACCTGGCCACCATCGAACTAAACAAACATAACACACCATGTGGTAAAAATGTAAAATAAAGGCATATAAACTATATTAAAACATAAACATACCTCGCTGCCTGACCCGATCTTCAAAAGGCAGAAATGAGGTCTTCATTAATATACCCACTTTCCAGTTTACCCGCTCCTGGCGCCTACCATGAAACGTGCAACTCCAACAAGTGCACCATCGGAACCAACACCACGAGCAATAGTTCCCACATTCACAATTCAAAATAAAAGCATCAAT
>NW_007580138.1:36315-53524 GCF_000690725.1 Stegastes partitus | reverse complement strand
TGATTTCTCAGTACGTTACACTGCAGAAAAAGTTTATCTTGTGCAAAACCGGAACCACAACCTTGAAAATACAGTTTGTCGAAACCAAAAGATTTTCTTTTAACCTTCTTTTCTGTTTTTCAGGTTAAATTTCATTTGAGTTTCCCTTCAGAACATAATATACAACTTTAGTCGATATGCTGTTATCATTGTTAGCCAGCGTGAGCCTGAAAAGGACATCACATGGACTGTAGCTGCAGTATTTGGTAAACCATTTAGGCTATAGATTTTATTCAGAATATTTATGGCAGTTTTGTTGCTCCCTCTCATCAGTTCTGTTCTTTCAGTAATAAACAAAATTGCCTATTTGTGTTATCTCTGTGAGCCACATTCCACTGTGACTATGCATATATCTATATTAAGTGTCGGAGCAGGAGTCACTGGGCTCTGGGTGTTTTCTTTTACACATTTGATAAACTTAAACATGTTTGACATTGAGATGCTCTGCATCAAGGGTTGTTGCCACCTCTTCGAAATAATGCCGGAGGGAATGAGGAGGCTTTGTTTGGTAAAAACTATTTCTCTATTCTCACATCTTTTCTTTGCTTTTATCTCACATCTCTGCTTTAGAAGACAATGCAATGATGCAGGTGCAAATCATGCAGGTTTCAAAATATTGCACACATTTAGCAATATGTGAGAAACAGTAATTGTTTTAAATAATAATACTAATAAAAACCCAAACAATATTAACAACAACCCCACCATAAACCTTCAACCACAGGTCATTGAGAGGCGACTTTATCTTTCACTCAAAGGCAAACAGAAAGGAGGAAAATAAACAACACAGAGATGCTGACAGAGAAAAGATGTTACCACAGTTGGCTAAATAAAAACTCTAAAATTCACTATTTAGTAAAGATTGTTAGATCATTGTTAGATAATCAGTGTTAATTCAAACAGTAATATGAGAAGCTGTAAATCTTGCTCATAGTTTAAAAATTCAATAGATAAAAAAAAAAGTAATTACATGTAAAATAAATACACTTGGGCAAAAACTGTTACAAGGAGAACATGGGACATTTAAATTCATATTCTAAATTTTCAAATGATATGAGCGCAATAATTTAAATTCATGGAACTGCAAGAAAGAGTCAGGCAGTAAAGCCGGGTTGATGAAGTCCTGAAAAATGAAGTAGTACAAAAAAAACTGCAGTTGCTCAAATGGCCACTAGAGGCTGGCTGTAAAAGCAAGACAACCCCCGTAGGCAGCTGTGTAAATATGTCCAACTCTACAGCAGAAATAAACATGTTTACCACCTGGTACAAAAAGAAAATCAAGCTTAAACATAAGATCAATAAGGAAGATCTGCTCACTTATGTTCTGCCTCTATTTCTCTGGGTGTCCAACAGGGTTTTCCACTATACTATTCTTTGTGTTTTCCCACGCTGTCAAAATCACTCCACGCCATCATATGTGCATCCCTCCTCCTTCCCATCTGGATGTTAAGGGCATCTCAATCAGTGGCAAACAGACATCTGCCTACTCTGCTCCAGCACCTTCAGTGTTTGGACTCCAGGGGTCCTGTCCTTCTTCTGGGACCCTGCTGCACAACGCTGCTCCTCAGTCCCATACGATCTCTCCCTGTTGAACAGTTTTAGTCTCTAAAGCCAATTTCCATGTTCGTGACAACTGTCCAAGGGGTGAACATTTATGTGACACACCTGTGTAGATTGTATTAAGGCTTAAATGTATGCATAATAGTAATTATGATAATTATAATGTATAATTAAGGGTGCGGTTGCTTTGAGTGACAGATGGGTGTTGTCTTACCTGCCTCGGCTCCCCTCACACTCCACCTCTTTGCTCACTTTTGGATTAGCTAAGAGTTAGGAGGAATCAGGCACCGCCAAGATTGCTATGGTCAGAGCCACCACACCAAACTTCAAAACTGTGTTCAGGAAACCTATATGTGGCTTCACAGAGGGTTTGTACAGTGGCTGATGGGGGTAAATGACGTGCATTTACACAAATGAGCTGCATATACATGAATGCGTTGCATAAACAGAAACGCGCTGCATAAAGAAAACAAATGCAAAAAGAAAATGCTGCATATCCAGTCACACAATGTAAGTGTCACAGGCCTCTATGGGGAGTTTTTAAGGCTTTAGCTTTTCAGTCATTGTGATTATAAGTGGTGTTTTACTACCGTCTCCCTGTGTTCTCTCTGTTATATATGTTTATCTATGGTGGCGAGAGAATACAAACCTTCTCATACAGTTTTTTCCTCAACTAACGTTACTTGTCTCGCTCACCGTTGTCTACCTCTCAGGTGAAAAGCTCACTACTGCCCCTAGAGGCCTGTGGCACTTCTATTGTGTGACTGGATATGCAGCGTTTTCTTTTTGCAGCATGTTCACCGTCCTTTTGTCCGTAGGTTTGTCCATCTTTATGTGCTTTTGGAGTGAAGGCCACTCAACCACCAAACAAATCACTGGTAATATGTATCGAGGCAGAGTAACAGACAGGGTCCTGAAGTTTAAGTGTAGAAGAGTATAATTAAAAATCGCATCACTGCTATCCAAGACTGACATCAAAACTGTCTGAGAGCAAAATCACCTAAATATGTACCCAGAATAACAACTCTGAATATTTGTGAAGTGATTTGTACCGTGGGTGGCTCAGTAGTTAGCCTCACATCTTGAAGACAGGGTTCTCCTACTTCATTCCACAGTCTAAAAACATGCTCAGGTTAATTGGTTAACTGAGGTCAGTTGGGATAGACTCCAGCCCCCTGCGACCCTAGTGAGGACTAAGTGGTGTATCGATAATGGATGGATTTGTACCGTCAATTAAGAAACACATGTACCAGTCTTCTGTCTAGTTCAGTGGGAAACTGCAAAGATTTCACCTTTAGCTTGTTGGCTTTTCTGTCTAAAGACACATGTTTAGGCATCTTGGCCCTCTTGCTCAGGCATGCTCAGAAAAATACAGCTCTTTCCCTTCACACACATGCTGCCAGTATACAGAGTACCAAGTAGTTGCATCATCATGCAATCCAGGGCTGTAAGTTGAGAAATGCTTCAGTCACAGTTCAGGCTCTGCTGGCTGAGGAAGCAATGACACAGTGGAAACACTCAGCTGGAGGCTGCCGAGTCACTGAGCCTCCAGCACCAACAATAAATTGAATTTGTTTATGAAGGCTGATTTGGTTTGAAGACATTCTTTTCAAGGCAAACATAAGTTAAGTCACTGCTGCAGCTCTTAAACTGAGGATACGGCTTTTCTGCTGGTATCTTTGTTTTCCTCTGTTCTTTTTAAAGGTCAAACAGATACAACATCTTATTAAACTGTTACAAGAAAGATAGCAGAATCAGTTCTTTTGTGTTTTCTGTTTTATATTGCTCAGTTGTGATCTTTGTTAAGTATACTCGATAGCTTGTTGAACACGCCGCCTTTAAGTCAAAGAAGATTAACTGCGAACGTCTCCACAGCGGGGACATCTCCACTCCCACGTTCTCCCTTTCTGTTTCCTTTCCTTCTGTTCCCTTGATTCTCTACTTTCCGGTGCACTTTGGATGTTAGATATTGATAGTGCGCTCTGCACTAACTTTGGAAACACGTTTAAATATAGCAGACACATAAAAGTTCATACATCAGCTGCTTCCTGCATTTTTCTAATGAGCTTGAGCCCTAATGTCTCACAGATGCCAATTTACCATAAATGCCAAACCAATGTTTCTCTAACCGTCCATAAAACTTTGCTAAATTAGCAGCTCATATCCTACATCCTACTTTCTTATAGCTGTGAGTTGACAGGTGATGCACAAGGTGACCAAACCATGACATGAACACCAGATTACTGCCTGTATTTCTTTGCACTGAATGAGTGGGTTTAATCATTTCGTTTCATTGTGGAGACTTGGAGATAATCTTTTGGCAGTTTCCTTTTATTAATGATAACTTTGTAGATCAATACTCCCAGGGGAAGTACTTCAGCCCAGGAAGGCATCACGATAATTCAGTTCATCTATTCAGCATAAAAATATTTGCTGGCTCTCGTTTCGTCTCCATCCATGAGCTGATCTTCAAGCTGTGATTATTTGTGGTGTAAATTCTACAAAAGTAAGTTCACTAAAAGCAAATGTCCATGTCATGTGTTGCATCAGGCGTTATGGTGGAAGTAATTCCATCCAATTACTGTATTTTTATTGTATGCTACTTTGTGCTACATCCCTACATTTTATTGTGAAATTCATACTTTTTACTTCACTATGTTTATCTGACAGTTTCACTTACTCTTTAGATGAAGATTTTCCTAATTTATAGTATAACAAGCTTTTAAAATATGACACATTTTCAGAAGACTGAACCAGTGTTTTACAACTTTTTGTCTTTTAATAGCCTACAAAAAAAGGGGGGTATAGTGGGAGTCACATTTAATTTTCAGTTAACAGCTCCACAAAACAGTGACTTTTCCCTCTAAATATCTGAAATGGTTTCATTTCAATATAAATACCCAAAATCTTCACAAAAAAACTGAAACCAATTTGTGTATCAGAACAGTTTTTTCTTTTTTCCCCCTCATTAATCCTGTGATGAGTCCTCAGATTTGTCTGCTGTTTTTGTATATAAAATTGTATATGTTGTGAACTGTCTCAGTCATATTGAGACATGACATCTTTCTGGGTCCCCTGCAACCACTGAACACAGAGTTCTGATATGTATCCACACTGTTGACAAGAGTCTTAACTTCATTGTGAACTTCACCCAAAACCACAATCAAAAATGATCTTTCTAACAGACAAAATAACCGAGTTGACCTAACCAAAGGCACCAAACCTAAATGCATCACCAACTTTTCTCCTTTTATACTAAAAAAGGAAAAAACAGTTGAACAAATTTCTGCCAGTAGCCACTGTATAAAAAAAAACCTGAATGTCCAACACCATGATACCAGTGTGGACCGAATGGGAATATTATTCCATGTGCCAAAGCAGCGCCATCTTGGCTCCTTATATATTCAGTGTCATCTCTCCAGGGCCAATCACCTGCAGGCTGACAGCTGGTAAACCAATAACACACTGGCAAGGGTGCTCTGTAATTTGCATTTTTGACCACAGGTATGGCCCATTGGAAACACAAAACACACAGAATGAACACAAAAACACAATACCGCCACAGTCTTAACTGCATATAAAGTAGTTCAAACCACCTGCAGCAGTGACAACAGCAACATGCTACCGACACACTGATGCTCTGCTATTAATAATCTAACAAAGACATTAATAATATATCAGTCAGAGTGACCAAACCGGGATTTTTACTTTAATACTTTTACTACATTTTGCTGCTGATATTTATATAATTTCATTTAGGCAGGATATGTCATGCCAAACAGTATTTTGTACATTGCTTTATCAGTACTTTCCCTTAAGTAAAGGACCTGAATAGTTTTTCCATCACTCTACAGACTTGTGTCATCTAGAGAAAAGCCAAAGGCAGCAAACTAACTCTGAAACTTCACACACAGGTCTGTGTTTTTCAACCCTCTCAGCACTGGGAAACGGAAAAGAAAAAGAAAAAAAAACAGGTGTAGAATAGACACCTTTCACTGCGACATTCGCTCTCATTAAGCAGTGTTTATTTTTTCTCCTTTCTTGCAGAGGCTGAGCTTTCTAATTTTGTCGTGTGAGGGCGGGGTATGAAACTGAACGAGGAGCGTGAGAGCAAAAGAGGTCAGGCCTTCACAGAGGGTGGCAGCATCTTTGATCCAATGGTCTCCGCACACCGAGGTTAAATTGGCCTTCTGACCCGAGAACATGAGACGCACAGCCTTTAACGTAGCACACAGCTGATATGCAGAATGTCAAACACAAACATAAGAATAATTTGCATAGAAATCAGCGAGCCAGTAGATACGAGCACGTCAGTCATTTGGCTCAGCAGCAGCAGGTCGAAGTTTGTTTGATTAAAGAAAGGACGGAGACTAGGAGTGTGACTGGTGAGTTTTTTGTGGCGTTGCAAGATGCTGTGTTTTTGTATACTGTATTTGATAGAGACAGAGAGGGAGGATAGACGGATGAAAGCATATGATGTTAAACTAAGGAGAAATGTAAAAGTTAGGAGGGTTACTATAAAAGTGTATCCTGATGGAATTACCTGCTACAAATTGTGGTCAGTCACTTATTCCAAGTGTCCAGCATTTGAGGAGTATTTGAGGAGAAAAGGTTCATCCATAAAGTTTAATAAAATAAAAATACTAAAAATCACTCATTAATAATAACCAGCCAAAATCAGTTGAATCTGTAGCTTACATCTATTTTTACTCATTCAGACAGGACACTTTGTCAGATTTACCCATTTATTTTGGAATGACATGCATTTTGTGATTGGCGGTGACTCTGCTCCAGTGATGCTCTGGAACAATCTGAGCAAGCATGACACAGTCCCTGAGATCACAAACCCACAAACCTGCGCCCCAGAAGGCAGCAGATTAGCAGAGTCACCTTGAAATGAAATGGACTTTAATGAAGCTAGCCTATGTGTAGCGACAGGCATTTCCTTTGAATTCATGCAAGCAGCATGACCTTTTCATCTGAATGCATAGAATCAGCAGCATGCTGAATGCAAACACATGAATGTCACGCAAGACACCAATATAGTGACTTGATACAGAGTTTGCATGTTCTCCCTGTGCAGTGTGGGTTCTCTCTGGGTGGCTTCCCCCTACAGTACAGAACTCTTTGAACTCGAAGCACTCTGTAAAACCCATGCAGGCACAGGAAGAACATGCAAACTCCACATAGAAAGGTCCAAAGACCTTTGAGCTGTGAGGCGACAGTACTAGCCGTTGCACCACTCTGCCACCTGTACCTACTATTCTAATTAGCACAAGGCATGATCTGCAGTTGGTGAAGAAAGATGCCATGGAGCAGGGCTCCAGACTACCCAGCAGCACTTCAAATATGTTTTGACAATTTTAAATTCTATGTTAATTAAAAAATAAATTATATATATATTAAAAACTAACAAACAAACAAACACAGAGGGGCAAGAGGAGGGGTGTCATTGTTTCTTTGTTTTGGAACTGTTCTTAAGATAGTTTAATAATTCTATTGCCTTTTTTTTTTTTTTTTTTTATTTTTTTTTTTTTTTTTTTTTTTTTTTTTTTAATATTATTTCATGTTTTTGGAGCTGCCGGAGTCATGGTGCGGCTTACGTCACTCAAGTGGGCGGAGACAGCGGACTTGAACCCGGAAGCTGTATGACAGGTAACAGGCGCTGAAGAGCTGTGTCTGAAATCACACACTAGCTACATAGTGCGCTATATGACCTGTTTGCCATTTTTTGTGCTGTCCAAAGTTTAGTTACAGCTGTTACACTGAAAATATTCCACAATGCACCGTGAAAACTAGTGTACAGCAATGGTCACTGACCAAGCATTATGGACCAGCACAACTGGCACACAGCTGGCGAGAGTAGTGTCTGAATTTTTTTTGCCGAGGTGCTCCCTATATAGTTCACTGTAGGGAGCGAGTGGATGATTTCGGACACAGCACTGGATTTCGGGGCTCGAGTTAGAGTTTATGGTGTGTAGAGGAGAGAGTGGTGGACGCCTGGAGGAGAGATGACGAGGGGATGCTGGTTAAATCTCGGTTATTCCGAAGGAGCCGGCGCCGGTGGACCGACGGGATGGGCGGAGCTGGGACGACCCACGTTTTCTGATGTAGATTTGAAGTTTAGAACTAAAACAAATCAAAAGTTCGTGATGACCTACGTCTATTGGAGGTTGGATTTGACTGCGAGAAGCTTTTAATGGATTTTAAAATTGTCTAAGGAGGATGAAAGGGATTTTCCAGAGTAACGGCGCTCCAGATTGAGGACACGTGATCGTTCACTTCCGGTCTGCTGTGGTTTGAACGCTGCGATTCTGCTTTAACGACGGATCGACCCGCCCGGACATGATCACTGTCAGAAGGTAAGCACATCTCCAAACACTGAGTTGAGATGAACAGCAGCGATGATCTGCGGATCTATAGAGGCTGGTGTAGCAGCATGGAGCAGAATGAATGAATGAATGAATGAATGAACGAACGAACGAACGCTGCTTAGGTTATAAAGCAGCTCAGTCGGTGGGCTGGACTTAAGTAGTAAAGGATTAGACAGAAAAGGGACTTGTGAGCCCCTGACTCCTGTCTAAACTAAAGCAAGAGCTCAATTTTTGTCCAAAACATAAAATAAAATCCAGATGTATAATTCATCTGACTACACTAACTTACTACACCATAAAACAACCATATTTTGTTAGTTACTTTAATGATTACAGAGGTCCTGTTCTCCCTGGGAAACAGTGACACACACAAAATTGTCACTACTGCAAATATGCTGCTAAGAAACCAAAAATAATGATATTAATAATATGAATAAAAAAGCAATGAAAATATCCCAAAAGCTGTAATGGAGCTCGACCTGAGAGTGATCGCTGTGTAACAAATGATTTAACTTAACACAGCTTATAAACTGTGACTCTGGGCATTCTTTAGCCTATTTAAAATATATATTCTGATTATGTCCTTTTTTTTCTGTCACTTTAGTGGAATATAGTTTTTCTCATATCCTGATCACATAATGTATTCCATTACTCTACAAGGCTGTGTGTGTTCGAGTGAGAGGAAAAAGCTGAGTAGATTGATTGTTATTTTTTTATTATGTCTTGCACAACTAATACACTCAGGAAAAATTCTTATGAGACACCAGTATTTAGAAAAGAAAACAGTGTCAGCGTGAGTTGCAGATATTAGTATGCATATCACTATATTACTAGTCTACTTTGTCATAAGTTCTCCAAAACTTTTCTCAATTTTGAATTTCATTTAATATAGATGCTCTTAAATTTTAAAGGCTAAGATATTCTTGGTCGTAAATAAGGACAAAGCAGAACAAAATGTGATTCATTCTCAACTTCTTCTAATTTGCATACTTCACACAACCTGTTCTCTTGGATCTTTTCAAAATTTGTCAACTCAAAGGGGCCAGAGGAAGGATTCCTGCTGCTCCCAAATGTGCAACTAAACACAATCTACTGCTTAATAAGTTTGCTTTAACAAGAGGTCTGTTGCCATAATTGCATTTGATTTGAATGTAATTTTGGGTTTTAACAAGATGCATATAGATATATATATATATGTGAGTATTTGTGTGTCTTCCTGTATGAAAAAGAAAACTATCTAGCAAGTGTGTGTGTATATCTCAGTGCATCCTTATGCATACAGCTACTTACAGTGAGTCTATGTGTGTAAATGGGGCTGTCACAGTGTGTGTGTGTGTGTCGTTGTGCACCCTAATGTATCCAGGTACTTCCAGTGTGGGAGTGTGTGTGTAAACGGTGCTGTCACAGTGTGTGTGTGGGGAGGTCTGGCAGGGCACTCTGGGACAGTTGGAAATAAAGAGCCATCTGACAGCTCGGTGTTGAAATGCACTCTGGGAAAAGGAAAGAGGAAAGCAAGAGAGTGGCCTATTTGACAGCCAGTGCACTGCCTGCTGTGTGTGTGTGTGAGCATCCATGCAGGTGTGTTATCCTGCTGTATATATGCAGTATAGCATGACTCAGGTGGAATAGTCTCAATGTGTGTGTGAATGCAGAGGTGTGTGTGTCTGGTTACATGCAGTGTGTGTGTGTGTGTGTGTGTGTGTGTGTGGTCCTGTAGTAATTAGGTAACAGTCTGGCCCTCAGCAATCCATTTCCTGTCAGCGAGGACAAAGAGAGACCTGCTGATGAACCATCTGCTGTCCAGGTGCATTATGAGCTTCCTCTCCCTCCTGTTAGCTCCGTCCTCTTCAGGACATCTGTCTGTCCCTCTGGCTCCTGCCCCTGGGAAGCTGTTTGACCCCCGGCGGCAGCTTGTTTTTCGTAAAATCGATCTCATCAGCAGGAATGATTAAAGTGTAGTTGCTGTTGCCATCCATTTAGTTCAGGACCGCAGCGTTCTGCTTCTTAGGCACGAATAGCGTGCGTCACCTGAGAATAATGTGCTCGCCGGAAGGCTAATTTGTTAATGGAGGGGGTAGATGTGCAGCTGACAGCTACGGCATGTCCGTCTTATTTAGAAAAATTTGTGTGATAGTGCAGTTTGGGTGAAGTGAGTCCTGACGGTGAAGCTTAGGAAAACAAACAGAGTGAAGAGGACATCCCTGTGTTCAACTCTGGATTAAACCGCTCACCAGGGCAACATGTCGTTTCATTATTTGTTATTGTTGCATGCTATACCGATACTAGAAAAGCATTTATCAGCAGGGTTTTGCAAAGAGCAGCATTTTCAATGATTACTATTGATGTGTCTCACAAGACATGGCTGCAAGCGCTGCTGCCAACCATCCACAGCTGCTGGATAAGGCAGGAGAACAATGCATTTCCTTCAGCTTATCCAGGGTTGGGGCGGCAGGTGAAGCACGTTGTTCCAGACGTCCTTCACTCCAGCAGTGCTTTCCATTTCCTCCTGGGGGATCCTGAGGTGTTCCCAGGCCACATGAGAATAATAGTCCCTCCAGAGAGTTCTGGATCTGCCCTGGGGTTTCCTCCCAGGGGGCTGTTTTTGGAAAACCTCTAAGGGAAGTCACCCAGGAGGCTCCCAGTCAGATGTCTGAACCACCTCAACTTGGCTGCTTTTGACGTGAAGCTCTTCTCTGAGCTCCCTCCAGATGTTCAAGCTCCTCACCCTTTCCCTGAGGCTGAGCCCAGCCACCCTACAGAGGAAACTTATTTCCTACAATTCTTTTGGTCCCTACCCAAAGCTCATGACCATAGATAAGAGGTTGGAATGTAGAGCAACGAGTGAATCAGGATTCAACACATCCAGCTTAGCGAAGGATGTCGCCAACAGACATGCCGACTTATAAGTTTTCCGATGCTAAGTAAGAGCAAATGTGATAGATATTATTATCAAGCAATCATTTTTTTTGGAGTCTGATGAGATAATATGCTATCTGCAATGCTATCTGTTTAATGTTTTTGTAGCTCACTTACCAATGTGGAAAACATTCCTATACACAAGCCCAGCATTCATGCTGGTAATCTTAACTTGACCTTCGCTCTGAAGCTGCTAAAAGTCAAGTGTGCAGATCAACTCTACCAGTCATAACGATCAAGTGAACTTCTGCAGAACGAGTAAAGGCAGGAAATTAAAATGTGCACGTATTGCTGCACTGACCTTTTATAAGCAGGATTATGACACGTAGAGGTGGAGAGACGTGAACTTTTGAAGAGCTGATCTTAGTGTGGAGTTCCACCACTTCTGGTAGGACATGGAAAGATATGAACGCACTGTGGTACAATAACTGTTATAATTAATAATTGTTGTTTTAGGACTAATTTTTACATCTTTATCTAAGGCATAAAATAAATAAATAAACATACTGTCATTATATTATTGTCGTGCGTCTCCTGATGTTTTATGTTTTGGTGTGGTACCGTTTCTTTGCTGTTACTGACCTATTTAGGCAGCTATTATGTCAAAGTCAGAATTTGGTATTCCATCAAGATCTCCACAGAAATAATGTTTCTGCACAGTTAGTCCATGTGCTAGGATTACACACCTGATGCACACAGTGGTTTCACATGTGATAATAAAAACATACTTGCTAAAAATACTTATTTTCTGAGTTGGGATCCATTTTTGAAACTCAGTTGTACTTTTAGTTTTTGTAGAAGAGCTTATCATACCTGCTCAATCAGTTATGAAAGTTCAACAGTTTTATTTATTTTTTTCATTTTTGTGGCCAAGTGTTTCATATTTAAAAGTATTCTGTGTGTTTCGTTTTGCGTTATTGTGTCGTGCAGCTATTTATGGTTCAGAAACTGTCACTAATGGACTTCTGCATTGTGAATGATTTTGTTAATATGGGCTCAAAGATGCAACTTTTAACAACGGACAGGATGTGTCTAAAAGTCCACATCATGACCCTCCTGCACCTGATGATTTGACAGGTAGACAGCCTGAAGCCCTCATGCATTTAGCAGCAACACAACTCCAAGTCTACAAGTCTCTGGACATTGGTATTGGGCCTGTGTTGCTTCAGCCATTACTAGTGTGTTCCTTGTTTCTTGCTTATTTCCTCATGTTTTACTATTTGCCTGTTCTGTGATTTCTGACTCTTGCCTGCTCCCTTGTTGGAACGGTTTGGCCGCTGACAGATCTCCTGTGTGTGACCCTCGGTGCTTACAGAATCATAAAAGTAACGTTTCAGGCTGTAAATCTAAAGAATTGCACCATAAGGACGACCACCAACAAATATACATGATCATTTTCTTCCATTGCTGGGATCAAAATATTACCTGTTGCAGTAGTTTTCATTTTTCTGCTATCCTGATTTTTCTCTTCCTTTTACTTTTGTGCAGGTTTTTTAAAAAAATTTTTTTAACAATAACATTGGATCGCTATGATCCAGATACAGATTTTTCAAGATTACTAAATCTGGATAATCAGTGTACAGTGAACAGCACAATGAAGTAATTTAAACATTACCCTCCGTTTATAGTTTCTTTTGAACAGTCAGACCCATCATCATCCATTCTTCTTTATTAGTGGAGAGATTGTTTTTTGAAACTCATTTTAAGAGGCACATTAATCTCTGATGATTACTTTGGTGAGAAACTTAAAGTAATAAGTATCCTCATGTTTTCTTTATCTTCTTTACTACTTTAATGGTTAAACAAATCAAGTACAATGTTTAAAAAATGTACAGATACGAAAATACATGACACTAATGTTATATTATTTAATACATTTTTAAATTTTTATTAAAAAAAATTGTTCCTCAATTAACCCTTCTACTGGGATTATTTTTGGATCACAGTTATCCTGATCCAGCTGTAAAGTTCTGAATGACACATACTGAAGGTTTAATCCAGTTTAAAGCTGAAACACTGAATTCTGTGCTCTAATCCAAATTCAGAATCCTTTCTTTTCTCTGAACAACGTATTTTCAGGATGTGATCTAATTTGATCCAATTTGATAAATGCTGTTCTGTGTCTGGTTAGTAGACAGTATCAATAATACATTCATCTAATATTTAGCACCCAACCTTAACCATAACCCCAAATGTTAAGTCCTTTGATTTGAATTAGAGAATACTTTAATATTAAAACTAATTGAATAAGTGTTGCTAGCTCACCCCTGGCAAGGTCCCGGTGGGGGCACCGGACTCTTTCTGCGTGGAGTTTGCATGTTCTCCCCGTGCAGCGTGGGTTCTCTCCGGGTTCTCCGGCTTCCTCCCACACAGTCCAAAAACATGTTGAGGTTAATTGGTGATTCTAAATTGTCCGTAGGTGTGAATGTGAGTGTGCTTGGTTGTCTGTCTCTAAGTGTAGCCCTGTGATAGACTGGTGACCTGTCCAGGGTGTCCCCTGTCTTCACCCTGAGTCAGCTGGGATAGACTCCAGCCCCCCACGACCCTAATGAGGATTAACGGTGTATAGATGATAGATGGATGGATGGATGGATAACTCACCCCTATACTTATGTTTACTCCAACCCACCTCCTATTCTTTTTATAAATATCCTCAACTGCAGCAATATTGTCGTCACATTGTACAACTGTTTGTTTCAGCACAGTCTGTTCTCTTCACTCTACTTTAAGTGATTGTCTGTGTCTTTTAATGTCACGTCGCACCTTGCATGAACAACAATGTCTGCCCTTAAGAGTCCAGGTTCGCACAAACATAGATGTGTGGTAGAGAAAACCACTCACACACACACACACAAACACAAACACACCGTATAAACTGCACTTCAGTCAAACGTCTTCCAATTGTAAATGAGAGGCAGAGTCTGACAAAAGAAGGATATAAAAAAGGGGAAGTTATTTATTCCACTTCTCCACATTATAGGGCCTTTCTAAAGAGCATGGAGAGGAGCCCAGCTTAGCACAGAGCATTTTATCCCTGAGAGCCCAGAGCCCACTCTGCCTCTCTGTGTGTCTTTGAATACTGTATTATCTTGACAGAGAGTCTCCGGGGAGATTGGCCGGTCAATCCTTTTGACAAGATGACTCATTGAACCTTGTGTAGAGGGTAGGCCCATAATACACTGCATTCTGCACACCATAATTAGCTGTAGCGGGGTCATGGGAAGAAAAAAAAAAAACCTTGATGTGCACATCGTGACAGGCAGAGCTCTGACTTCAGCTACGCCGCTTAAGTTCATCTTTACATTCACTCTGACACGTGTGACATTGATGTCTCTTTTTTTCTCAGAACAACAATGCATGGAGCCAAAAGGAAAAGGCTAAAGGTTGGAGCTGCGGTCGCTCAAGCTGCAGATGCATTTTCTGATGCTGTGTGCGGGAGAAATGCCAGAAAGGGAAATCAGAGCTGAGGGGAAAAGGTAAGAAGGATTATTTCGAAGCATGGGGGCCTATGACTCACTACTTGCGTAAAATTTGATTTGGTTAAAAGTGCGCTAAAGGGCATGTTTCAGATGTCCCAGTGATGCAGACTGATGGTGTGTGTGTGTGTTATACGTTCATTCATGTATATACTCAGTTAATCAGTTTATTTATTTATTTATTTAAAGAGAACTGCCTTGGATTCTTTAAACCCTCTTTCTGGCCTTATTTCATTCACAATATTTCCTTTCCAGCTTATTTTCTCTTAACTATTTGCTTCTCGCAGCATCACTCCCTTAAAAGTACTCTCTAAGATGCTTTTTTTGTCTTTCTTTCTGTTTATCTTTTCTTTCTGATTTAGCCTTTTAAACTTGCACAACCTCTGGCATTTAACTTCCTTTTTGGTTGTAATATTTAGATGATTTTTTTTTTTTTTCACTCGTACAATTTTCTTCGAAGGCTCCTAATCTGCAATGCAGGATAACAAGATGAACGGGCAAAATGTAAGGAAAAAAAAAAGCTGAACAGAACATTGTAGAAAAAAATATTAAAAAGCTCAACAGAAGCAAGCGTGATATATTCTGACTACCAGGCCCCCATTTCTAATTTCAAACAGACACCATTACTATGTTATGAAACGCGGCTCCCTTGGATCTTGAAGTTCAAACAAACAGCGTAAAAGACGACAAAGTGAGTCCCAGCGTCCCTGTCAGTGGTATCCCTCCAGGCTGTACATCGCTTTCTCTTCACAGATTAGAGTCTGACTCCTCCTGGTCTGGAGCTTTGGAAGGGAATGGTTCATTTTCACAGATTTTTTTTTTTTTTTTTTTTTGCCGCCCTGGGCCATGAGAATAACATATGCAATTTCTGCAAAGCTGTTTTCACTATATAATTGATTGCACTGTGCAGCGAAGGCTTCAGCAGACTTATTAGAAAATAGGAAAACACTGAGAAAGACATTAAAAGATCAACACATTATTTATGATGATAAAGACAACAAAATTATCTCGGTTAGTGCCAAAATCTTAGAAAGGACTTTTTAATTAGATCTTCTGAGGGTCGGGTTTTGTTGAAACACCTTAAAAACAACGTTCCTCTCTTGGAATGCAAATGTCGAACAATCTTTAAAACTGACACTGTGTACAAACCTGAATCCGGTTAATGTTTGTGTGACCACCTTTGCCTTTAAGACACGACCGGTGCTCCTCAGTAGACACACCACCAAGCACACTGGAGAATTTTCCACTGTTCCTCTGTGGACTCAGCGTCTTCTGTCTCTTCATGAAATCACAGTCTGACTAGATGATGCTGAGGTCAGGGCTCTGTGGGGGCCACACCATCTGTTCCTCCTTCGTGTTCTTTTTTTCTGGGGATAATTCTCCACGAGTCTGACTGTATGTAAAGGATGTAAAGGGTTATTGTGAGAATAAATTTGGGACCTGGGTGTCGAGAAACCTGTGCCACCAAGCAGGTTTAGCATATTATCCTATCGTGGTCCGACTTAACAACCACAGTCATAAAACCTGTTATCATCTCAACAAGGAGGTCCCTCCACTGATAATCTATATCCCTTATTTCTGTGCTTGTCAGGGAAAGAAAAGGGTTTAGATGGACTTTTAAAAACACTCCTCCTCAGAGACCCTCTTATTATCCGCACACTGAGAAACATGAGACCTTCCAGGAATGCTGATGCCGTTTTACAATAGGATCGGCCAGTCTGTAGGAGTTTTAATACACATTGTTCTGCTACCTTGAACATAACCTGCTTCGGAGCATGTTAGGTGTGAAGGTTACCATGGTGATGTGTCCCAGTAAGAAGTGAACCATCATTGTAACCATGAAAACCCGAGGTTGAACTGTAGTACCAACCTTTTTTTAATGCATAATTTCATAGTTATTTGAGAATTTAATAATGGAACTAGATCGTAGAAAATCGTTTTAAGTTAGTACTTGAAATGATGTTTTGTTCTAGTGGGATGTTGTAAAACTAATGGTACAATGAAACGAGAGAGCCTGGTTATAAATGAAGACCAGTTCTTTTATTGTGAGATTGTCGTGGAAATTATATCCTCACACTCAAAAACCACAAAACAGTTTGCTAGGTCTTTGGCAGATTTAATATTCTATACAATATGGAGAGTAGCAGAGTTTGTCCAGATTTTCAAAGGGGAAGTACACATGCAACAGCTTTTATAGAGTACAGACAGTCAGACGTTCCTTTTTATTGTTCACTATACATAGATGTAACCCTGTTATCAGTTCCATACCCTATAAGAACCAAGAGTCCATCATCCCAAAACCTTTTTTTTTTTGGAGTGTTAAAGTATCTGTTCTGGTTGACCTCTTGACCCTTATGCCGGCAACAAACTGTGTGATTTTAACAATCTTAAGATCACAGCCAGCTACACTGTACGACATGAATCGAATAAACTTTGGGCATGACATGAAGTTTGCGGTGTACAGATTGCACGATGAAAACACAAGCTGAATCGCAGCCTATGATGTACGTGAGTCAATGTGAATAAGTGTGCGCCATCCATCCACGAAAAAGAAACTATCGAAGCATGAATGGAGCCCTCATCCTTGTGGCATTTATGTGTTTGGAGAGAAATCCCGAAAAAAGGAGAAGGAGGAGGAGAATATGGATGTGCTTGTGGCTCGGAAAGAGAGGCCAACTTGGGATGCCAATTTTGCAAAGACAGCTTGAAGTAAGTACTTGTTAGCATCTACTAGCATTTAACGCCAGTGTCGTGCTGATCAGTACGTCATTTCATACTGCATTTCTATTGGTTAGTTAGTTGACGTAGGTCCCAGCAGCAGTCACACTGTGAGATGATCGCCTC
>NW_007580138.1:0-34374 GCF_000690725.1 Stegastes partitus | reverse complement strand
CGTGTTCCTCAGGACTTTATGCAACATGTAAAACTGATCTGCAGTCACAAAATGCTGAAAATGTCTTTCATCGTAGATTAACTTTTGATAAATGCTCATTGTCAGCATTCACCTCGGTGACAAATACAAGCAGAGCCCGTTCGAAAGAAAAGCCACCTCATGTTTCACCAAATCAAAGCTTTTAAGGTGAAGCAGCAGCTGCAGTAAGTAGCACTGATACAGCTGTTGGAGAGGGAATAGTACACAATGTGGCTGACATCAGTGAGATACTCCCATGTGAAGGTGAGAAATTTAAATCCCATGCAGGAATGGTGGACTAAGAAGGACAACTACAATATTAAAACTACGGAATATAATAATGTCAAGTTGTGGAAAACAAGTTCTGAAAGTCATACCTCATGGACAAGCGCTTTTGAGGTTGTACCTGTTTCTACAAGTCAAAAAAAATTATATTGTTATATAAATTTATGGAGACAGTCTTTCCTCTGTAATGACTAAGTGGGCTAAAGCTAAGTTAGTGACCATCAGCTACATTGGAGAAGGTTGCTTTCACTTTGTTGGGTAACCGAGACATGATCATGCTGTTCTGCTGAAAACTCAACTGGGCCAATGTTGTATTTCTGCTTCCCATTGAGGACCAGACTCTGGTCCACAGTAGACAACTTTAGACCCACGAGCAATAACATTAATATTAGCTGTTTCTCAATATGTACAATACTTGTCTGTACTTGTGTTCTTGTGGGCTTGTGAAACGTCATCAGTCTGAGACCAAGTACTGTCCCAATTCTAAGTACGCATCTGACCAATTACAGATGTGTTCTCGCTCCGCCCACATTATCAAGTCACCAGACTGGACTTGTGTGGACTTCTGACAGCCAAGTATCCCAGAATGCATTTCGTGCCAACCAGCGGCAAAAGCTGAGGAGAAAACTTTCAACGGTAACACAGGCTTTTTTTGTAAATACTATTGTTAATGTGACACAGTTACTTTTAAGATTCGCTTAGGCAAGAAAGTAGTGGTATAAACGTCAAATATATGGTCATTTTATCAAGACAAAGCCTGCTTAAAATTTTGCTCCAATGATTTCGGAGATGTGAACGCCCCAGTTTGACAGCTGTGTCAGCGCTCACAGTAGCTGCTGAGAGCCGCCTGATGTCGGCAAGACTTTCTGACGTCTGCCTCTGGCTCTGACGGTTCCGTAGCGGTTAAACGGAGATATAGGTAGTTTAACGGTCACACTTTGTCCTCACAGTGTAGTTTGTTTATTGCTCCCAATCAGTTTAAAAGAAGTTAAAGTTAATGTTGGAACTTTATATTTTTTTTAGTGTTTTATTCGATCGCTGCCTTGGTGCATCTGAATTATTCTCTTGCTTTCATTACCTGTAGTACAACCTTGTTCTATTCTTATGACTGTTACTGTGCATTTAAAATAACATTTAAGCAATGTTTTACTGGAGGGCCAGCTGGATAAACGTCCTCACTGACTGCTGGGAGACTCCCCAGAACATGAGCAGCTCCATCCTGGACCTTCTGACGGAGCATCTTCAGCAGCATGAGGCTGTTTCCAGCTCCACTGAAGAACATCAGGAGGAGCAGAGGCACGTTTTTCATCTGTGATATGTTTTGTAAGAGACTTTTGTCCTGTTATAAAATGAAATCTTATAAAGGAGCATCTTCAGCAGCATGAGGCTGTTTCCAGCTCCAATGAAGACCATCAGGAGGAGCAGAGGCACGTTTTTCATCTGTGATATGTTTTATAAGNACCAGAAGGTCACTCTACTAACAAGAATAGTTCCACAGCAAGGACACATGTACAGAAAATGAACATGTAGATAATAAATGATAACCAAGGAAAGGTCATGTTTAATTTTACTTTCACAAGATCAAGTGTAAGGATTCTTTAGAGAGGATTTAATGATCCATGAGCCAAGATACCACTATAGAAGACTGCACAGCCTGAACAATGCTCCTTTGGGTAGGATCACGATGGAACCCAGATTGCAGCTACACACAACCTATAAAAGCAGACATATAAATAGGAAACTCTGACTGATTGGACCCTGATCTGACCAGATCTTCAGATACTGACTTGTTTAGACACAATTATTTAGGTCACTTTACCAAAATCAGATCTTTAAAGGGCAAATACTGAAGTCATTTTCTTTTGGTTTAAATGGTCCAGTTTGAATTTCATTACACACTGATCAGCCACAACAATGTTTTGTAGGTCCTCATTATGCTGCCACAACAGCCCAGAGATCTGAGGTGTTTTTCCAGCACATCCCATAAAGCCTTGATCAGATGGTTTAGATCTTTGTTTGGAGGCAAGTCAGCACCTTGAACTTCTTCATCATGCTGCTCAAACCTTTCCTGAACAATATTTGCAGTGTGTCTGGAGACCACTGCCATCAGAGAATACCCTGAAGGAGTTTAGTTTAATAAGGTGGTAGTTGAAAGCATGGGCACTCTGACCAACTACACAACTCCATAACCAACCAGCTGTGATGTACTCTGTGTTCTGACACCTTAGGTTTTCAGCAGTTTGTGCAACAGTAGCTCTTCTGTGGAATCAGAATCACACGGGTCAGCCTTCACTCCCCACCTGCATCAGTGAGCCTTAGACACTCAAGAACCTGTCGCTGGTTTACTGGTTGTCCTTCTTTGGACCACTTTTGGTAACCACTGCGTACCAGGAACACCCGACAGGACCTGCTGTGTTGGAGATGCTCTGACCTGGTCATCCAGTCGTCACAGTTTCTTCCTCGTTAAAACCACTCAGACCCTGACGCTGCCCTTTTTTTTTTTGCATACTTCCAACAAATCAACTTTCAGAACTGATTGTTCACTCACTGCTTATGAATCCCACCTCTCATACGCCCCGCCATAACAAGATAACTGGTTGTTCGTTTTATCTGTCGGCATACTTTTAATTCTGCGGCTGATTGGTGGAAATCTCAGTTCAGTTATTTTACTAGGCTCATCATGTGCGTTTTGTTCGCTCACAGATGAACCACTACAGTCGACTTTTAATAAGCCTAAACTAGAAAGTGCTCAACAGGGTTGCAACATGCAGCTGAGCGACTTTTAACAAAGAGCAGGAAAAACTTTTAGCTTCACAGCACATTTGTAGCAGTGGTTTTACTTAACTTTGGCTATTCATATCAACTTTATGATGATTTGGAGTATGATTACAGCGACAAGGTTGGGAAGGTGACATTACAAATGGCAATATTAAACAAAGCAGAGCGGTGACAACAAAAACAAGCAAAACTACTAAAAAATAATGATGATGATGATGATGACGCCCCTAAAGGCTGAAGCAGAGATCAGCGCCAGATGGCTTTAAACACACAGAGAGCGCTTGTTGTGTGTCTGCGCTCGGCTGAGCAGGATTCAGGAAGGTAGAGAGCGATTGGCAGGGGAGCGGGAGGAAAAGCAGGTTTTGCTTTGTTTTGGGTTAAATTCCCTGGACTGCTTCCTCGCTGCCAACAGCACTGGCAGCCTGAGTAATTAGTGTAAACTCACATTGTGTGAATGGGTGTGTCTGTTGTGGTGTGTATTTGTATTTTTTGTATTTGGATAGAGAAGATGGTTCCTTGTTTGTTTGTTGTTGTTTGTTTGTTGTTGTTTTTTTTATACCTTGCACGCTCAGTTCATTTGAAGGCAACAAAAAAAAAAAAAGGAACATTTACAACCGAAACAGTAGGTTTGCTTTTCTCTGGCAGGGAGGTTCCATTTGAAGCCCAAGGACAAGTTAACTCTGAGGCTTGAGCTCTGCGTGCAGGATGAATAAATATTCATTTCAAAACTGTGACTTTGTAGACTGAGGCACTTTTCATCTACAGTGGGACCTTTTATCTGTAAAGTAATTATTAATTAAATGTCAATTGCCGAAAACTACATGCAAAAAAAACAAAAAAACCCCACAAATGTAGTTTAAATCACACGCTGAAATATATGTGAAACAGTTCTCAAATCGTTTCAGGAAATTTAGGACCGCTACAATAACTCAAATTGCACTATTAACACAACAGTTTGCATCAGTGTTTTTGAGTTATGACAGCTCCTAAAGAAATATGTTACACAAACAAATTTTCTTGAGTTTGGGGAATTAGTCTGTCCTTTATAGTTTATGGCATTTCAAATGACCAATTACTTATTACTTGCTAGCATAAACACAAGTCAAGTTTTTAAGACACTTGCGTCCTGAACTCAAGAAAAAGGGGTTATTATGCCAATCTAATTAATTTACAACAACTTGAATTTAGTTTAAAACCAATTTACACAGAATTTTTTTGTTTAATATACACACAAAATTAAGTTGGAGTAATTACCAGCATTATTATGTCAGTACAGCTCATCAAAATGATGTTGGCATCTCTAAGTTTTATGTTGCAATCATGCATTTAATTAAGTGGTGTATTACCTTTTAGAATCTATATTCCGCAAGATTTAAATCCTGGTCATGCAGCTGTGGGAGGAGCAAACACTCCAGAAGCTGCTTTTGCCAGAAATACAATAAAAGATGAGCTGCTGCTGTAACCCCATATTACAAAATAGCAATTTACCATCATAAAATGAACATGTAATCTGATTTCACACTGAACATGGTGTAATTTTCCAGTGGAGCACATAAAAGGACTTGGAGGTGTTACATGAAACTTCTTGCCCATCAGGTCGCTGTGACAGCTTCTCCGTGTTCCTCAGGACTTTATGCAACATGTAAAACTGATCTGCAGTCACAAAATGCTGAAAATGTCTTTCATCGTAGATTAACTTTTGATAAATGCTCATTGTCAGCATTCACCTCGGTGACAAATACAAGCAGAGCCCGTTCGAAAGAAAAGCCACCTCATGTTTCACCAAATCAAAGCTTTTAAGGTGAAGCAGCAGCTGCAGTAAGTAGCACTGATACAGCTGTTGGAGAGGGAATAGTACACAATGTGGCTGACATCAGTTAGATACTCCCATGTGAAGGAATTTAAATCCCATGCAGGAATGGTGGACTAAGAAGGACAACTACAATATTAAAACTACGGAATATAATAATGTCAAGTTGTGGAAAACAAGTTCTGAAATTCATACCTCATGGACAAGCGCTTTTGAGGTTGTACCTGTTTCTACAAGTCAAAAAAAATTATATTGTTATATAAATTTATGGAGACAGTCTTTCCTCTGTAATGACTAAGTGGGCTAAAGCTAAGTTAGTGACCATCAGCTACATTGGAGAAGGTTGCTTTCACTTTGTTGGGTAACCTAGACATGATCATACTGTTCTGCTGAAAACTCAGTTGGGCCAATGTTGTATTTCTGCTTCCCATTGAGGATCAGACTCTGGTCCACACAGTAGACAACTATACACCCACGAGCAATAACATTAATATTAGCTGTTTCTCAATATGCATACTTGTGTTCTTGTGGACTTGTGAAACGTCATCAGTCTGAGACCAAGTACTGTCCCAATTCTCTGATCAAGTACGGATGAAATGCCCGGATGTGTTCTCGCTCCGCCCACATGATCAAGTTACCAGACTGGACTTGTGTGGACTTCTGACAGCCAAGTATCCCAGAATGCATTTCGCGCCAACCACCGGCAAAAGCAGAGGAGAAAACTTTCAACGGTAACACAGGTTTTTTTTTGTAAATACTATTGTTAATGTGACACAGTTAGTTTTAAGATTCGTTTAGGCAAGAAAGTAGTGGTATAAACGTCAAATATGTGAGCATTTTATCAAGATAAAGCCTGTTTAAAATTTTGCTCCAATGATTTCAGAGATGTGAGTGTCCCGGTTTGACAGCTTTGTCAGCGCTCACAGTAGCCGCCGAGAGCCGCCTGATGTCGACAAGACTTTCTGACGTCTGCCTCTGGCTCTGACGGCTCCATAGTGGTTAAAAAGAGATATAGGTAGTTTAGTGGTCACACTTTGTCCTCACAGTGTAGTTTGGTTATTGCTCCCAATCAATTTAAAAGAAGTTAAAGTTAATGTTGGAACTTTATATTTTTATTTAGTGTTGTACTCGATCGCTGCCTCAGTACGTCTAATTTATTTTTTTTTGCTTTCATTACCTGTAGTACAACCTTGTTCTATTCTTGACTGTTACTGTGCATTTAAAATAACATGTAAGCAATGTTTTACTGGAGGTCCAGCTAGATAAACATCCTCTCTGACTGCTGGGAGACTCCCCAGAACATGAGCAGCTCCATCCTGGACCTTCTGACGGAGCATCTTCAGCAGCATGAGGCTGTTTCCAGCTCCAATGAAGACCATCAGGAGGAGCAGAGGCACGTTTTTCATCTGTGATATGTTTTATAAGAGACTTTTGTCCTGTTAGAAAATGAAATCTTATATATATTTTAAAAAGTTTATTAATTGTTATATTTATTACATATACTTCTTGTCTATTTAAGTATTTTTGCAATTACAAATTTTCAACTGTATTCCGAAGATGAATGGTCTGATATGAATTGCTGAAGCCACAATTTTCCTCCAACGTCAGACACTGCTGTCAACAAATTACCAGCTTCAATAAAGATTGTATAACGACCTTAGAAACCTCAACATGTATACATATGGTTTTTTTTTTTAATGTTAAAACATAAATAAGCAGAGCTGTGTTATTGTATTTCATTTAATTTCATTGTTTTTTACGGTAAAGATAATCAGAGTAGATGAGCCGAGGTGGTAACGTCATCGAGTACGCTGCTGTTCCAATTGCACATTAACGGCGATGCGTTCTCCCGTACTCACAAGTCCGTTCTCGTACTTGAGTATTGAGAAACGGCCATTGTGTTGGTCTCCTCTGGTGCCACCAAACCACCTATAAGCAATCAAGGTATGGATCCTTGACGTGTCTTATGGTGTCTGAAACTGGGATGCTGGGGTCCTGTAGATTACAGGATGAGGCCTCCATAGATGGTCCAGCACATACTGTGAATGTTTGATTGGATTGGAAACTAGGGGGTTTGGAGGTCTTGGAATCTTTGTCATGTTCCTCGAGCTGCCCCTGAACAGCTTTTATAGTGTGGCATGATGCGTTGTCCTGCTGGGGGAGGCCACTAACATTAGGAAATGCCTTTGCCTTGTCTGGAACAATGCTGGTGGGTGAAACGTGTAACAACCACACAGATGCCAGCCGAAGGGTTCCCAGCAGAACATTGCATTGTACGAATACGATCAGTGTTGTTCACTCTGCATGTCAGTGGTTTTAAGGTTGTCGCTGATCAGTGTTTATGTCTCCAGCTGCAGCCTTTCTCTCCATAAAGCAAATTTGCTTTATTCATACTCAGACTGATAAATCTGGAACCAGACCTCCAGCAGGTTAACAAAATGTCACCGTGTATTTATATATAAAAGTGCCTCAAAAAGTGTGTTAGTACCAGACCTTTAAATGTAAATCATGCATCACTTTGTGCACTTGTCAATTTCTCACTGTGATGAAAACAGAGAAACTGCTAATTAAGCAGCATTACAGGAATAGAAGAAAAAAAAAAACCTGATTTGGAATTAGTTTTGAACCCGTGAGACACGTGTGAACTTCAGACACAAAGCAGGAAGCAGCTGATGCATGAACGTTACTTCAACTTTGCTGCTATATATAAATGTGTTTCCAAAGTTAGCCCAATCCGTCCTTACAACATCTATTTAACATCAAATGTTTGCTGGGAAGGAGAGAGCCGAGGGAGACGGAGGGGAGGAAAGTGGGAGGGGAGGCATAAAGAGAAGAAGGAGGGGGAATAAAGAAGAGCTGAAGGACGGTACAGTATCTCTTCCTGAGTACAAAAGGACAAGAAAACAAAAGAGAATAAAAAAAAAAGACACACCAAAAGGAAGGCGAAGACACCAGCGCTTTTACAGAAGTCATCTTTTATTGCCACGTAAGAAAGTCGTATATAGAACAATGGTGATATACTGTCAGATGGCAAATCAACAACAAAAGAAGAACAAAAATATCCCTATCATCCCTCCCCAAAATAAAGAAAACAGACAGTCATAGCAACACTATGGTAATATATTTCTTGGACAAAACGTCTGCTATATTTCTTTTTTTTTTTTCTTTTTTTCTTAACAATATTTGAATAGTACCAAAATACAGCTTTTTCATAACTTAATGTCACAAATTATAAAGTCAGTAAACAGTAAAAGGACGATGGGGGCATCACGGTGCATATTATAAGCTACTGTGCAAACAATAGTGGGAGATGGGTTCTACCATAGAAAATATGCCTTACTATTCACGCATAAATGCAGTGTTGGGGCCATATGTATCCATATACACATATGCATAAATACCACAAACTGGTCTGGACATCAAAAATAGAAAATTGGATCTCATATAACTTTGTATGTAATGCATGATTAACACCAAAATGAGTTAATCAATGAGTTATTCTATAAAAGGATATGCTCGCTAATGGATAGTAGTTATATCGCAAATAGCTTATTGATTCTTCAAAAGTAATGGAAAATCCCTTGGCTCTGGACCATAGCAGAGGTCAACAACCAGAGTGCTTTTCACATCCACTGTCATTCCGGTAAGTATATTTAATATGGGCTTATGGTTACAAAAAAATAAAACATATAAAGCACACTATTGGAGCGAACCCTGTTACAACAGATGTCTAGCGTCACTGGACAACAAAACACTGCATCTCCTCCGTCTCTGTGTGCATAAAGTAGGCGGCTCCGGATCGGTGAAAACGTTGCGCATAAAGATTGATGCTATACAAAGTCGTAAACATAGGTGACGGGAACCCCTTTGATAATATGGTGATATATGGATTTTTTTTATTTTTTTATTTATTTTTTTGGATCACACTGCTCCTCTGTGGCTGTAATGTTTACAACGCTATCAAGTCCAGGCAAACGGTAAAAGGACAGAAAAGAAACAAGTGGAGAAAAATCTGCTAGAAACGTAGCTTGTGTTTGAGCCCTTTAGTGTCATTTCAATCAACTGTATCCCGTCTTTCAGTCGTGACAACGCTGCTCTGTCTTTTCTTCAATGAAAAGAGTATACTGCATTTGATCTGTACTAATTAAGGGAAATAAAGGACTTTCTTAACTACTTTCCCACCATGAAATGAATATTTACAGACAACGGCGTTTTCCTGATTCAGACTGACATCAAGAACGATCCATGCTTCACATCTTCAGCTTAAATAGGACAGAGTAAAAAAAAAAAACAACAAAAAGAAAACAAGGGGATCTGACTAAAAAAGTTCCAGAGCGTATTCGAAATAGCCAATCTGTCTGGAGGAATCTGGGATCGATTTGGAAATCTGTGGAGCTGCGTTAATAATCGTCATTAGTAGTTTGCAACATGAAATAACTGGACAGACGAGTGTTTGTGCGTGTGGATGTGTGTGTGAGCCAACAGTCGTCTCTGATTCACAGCTTTCCAAGTGGAGCTGTTAGCTGCACCGCTAACATTTTATAATATCAATAATTCAAGGCTTCCTTCCTATCCACTGTTGACATTAGCTTCTGTATTGTGCGCCACTGTGGACCGCGGAGTCCCCGTTGCAGCACCACAGCTCCTCCTTACGTTTCTCTGGGTTTTGGTGATTAAAGACAACAATGAGAACTCATAAAGCCTCCTGGCCACCGGTCCCAGTACAGCCCCTGTTCTGCCTCCTATTGAATATTCCTTGGAGATATTCCACTACGCCGTCGGCTTGCTCGCCGCTCTGCCGAACGAGGGAGCTTGATTTCGGGCCAACTTCTCCAATGGGGTTGGATTATTGTATTAATGGGCCAAACCAAGAGAGAGGAAGTTATTAGGCCGCAATCCTCCATCCTCATCTCATCTAACTAACTCTCTCTATCACCTCTGCTGCCTCTATGAATTCTGTGAGCTGGTGGGAGCACAAGCTTTTGTCTTCTCAGTTTAGTGACTGCTAACACTTGTCTGTGTATTTTGCGAGTGGGTAGGTGGGTGGATGTGTCTCGCTCATCTGCCATGCTCTCTTGTTTGCTGTTTTTTTTTTATTGTGCCCTTATTAATTTGTGAAAAACAGCAACCAGCTCAGTTCAATGCATTTATTTCAGCGTGTCCTGACATGATCGTCACTGGCTGCTGATTGCTGTGGGAGGATCAATTAAATTGAACAGTGGCGGCTCTTGGCAGTGAGAAGCAACGGGGGGGTCATGCGTTGCGATGGCTCAAGTAATGCAGGACTAAAAAGACCTGTCAGAGACCTGGTTTACTGAAGAGAACAATTGGCAGTGTCTTGCAGGTGGGAAGCCAGTGAGGGATTATCGTTCTTGCAGTAGCCACTGTTGTTTTAAAGCAGCATTTACACCTCGCATCCACAACCAGTACAATCAATACTTTTTCAAACGGTGTTGCAGTCTGGACAGGCAGAAACTGAGATTTTTGGAGATGATGATGGTCATGTTTACTTTCAGATTCGATCTCATTTGTCACTGTGTGTCCCATCACGTGGCCGTTTTTCTAGACAAAATACAGACTACCAGCGGTTAATTCAGCATGGATAATGAATTACAGCCATTGCTGACCTTGTTTTCTGCTGGCAGCTGTTGTGCAGTCAAAAACTTCTAAGATCTTACGCCCTATTTGCACAAAACTAGTACTACAAGGAGACCCCAAGTCTGTGTGGTGCATTCACTGGGATAAGGAAAGGAAATTCATTCTACTGCTGATTTGAGCTCGCTCCTTCTGAAGTTGGGCCTTTGTGCTGTGTAGCAACACGAGTCCTAAATTTGAATCCAACATGCAACTCTTGAAGGGGAAAGAGGCAGACAATGTGCTGAGAAAATTAAAAATCTTGTAATTAAAAAAAAAAAAAAGTACCCAAATCACAGAGATTCCAATTCACGTCGGACGAATGTTATCAAAGAACTTTGGTATTTGGCAAAGGAAGGTCATTTGTGGTGGCACTTTTACTTTACATATTACAGACATGACAAATTGACAGACAGCCTTCACAATTATAACAAATTACTAAAAGTCTCCAGGTAATCCTAGCTCCGTGCAAATAGGCTGTTACTTTTTGTCGTTTCTGTAATTTTCCTAGAACTGTCACTTGGACAAAAGAATATATCTGGTGCTAAAATGCCCGTCTTAATAGAAACCTATTAGTTGCCTAAGTCAACCTGTGCAAAACTAAAACTAGGGAAGTTGTACCACCAAACTACCTAACCTCAGAGACAACAGATGACTGCAGTTTATGTTTCAGTTTGTCATTCATTACAAAAATTGTTGTCTCTATTGTGGCCCTATGTATGGATGTAAAACCAATCCAAATATTGCCTCTCTAAACAAGATAATACTCCTTATTAACTCCAGATTAAAGCATATTCAGCACAAGCATTAACTCCCTTCAGATTTCATGCTCGACCGGCCTCGTCCCTGTTCCGGCCTCTGTTGCTGATCAATGCACCGGTGAACCTCTGCACCCTCTGCCTCGGGTCTGATTACTATAATTAGGTCAATTGCACCTCCACTCTTCATTTGACTTCCATTCAGCCAGGAAGGAGGCGAGAAAATAGCCAAGAAAAACCTTCAAGCTGTGGCAGGCAGCGGACTGTCGGGGCAATCAGGACTTCGGTGGTTTCGGAGCAATGAGTTCACACTGAGTGTCCGTCCTTAACGCTGGACCTCATTTAGCAGTGTCATGGTAGGCGGGTTGGCACGTTCAAAGGTGAAGGTGATTACTGACATTATCCTGCAGGATGTGACCGACTAAAAGCCTGGGGCAGTGGCGGCACAAATCAGGTGGTTGTCTTTGCGTGGTTCTAGAAGCTTGTACTTGTTAGTAAAACACCAAAAGCAGCCGGACAGGAACATGGTTGGAACAAACAGTCGCAACAACTCTCCTTACCGCTCTCTCTTTACTGGTCTGTTTACTCCCCTTTGGCATTTTGTTCTCAGGATTGTACATCAGTTCAGCAAAGAGTTATTGAAGCAGCAAAAAGCTTGTAAGTACGCTTGATCGCTAAAGGGATCAACTCCTGCTTTAAACCTTTCATCTGCCGCGGAGCAGGTTATACGCCGACAGAAAAGTGAACGGTGTATCACAGATAATAAGCTACAGTGGTTTCCTCTATTTTAGACAGCCGGGAATTGCTGTTGGTCAGCAGTGCAAATTCACATGCCAAAGTTTTCTAAAGTTGAGGACAACATGAGAAGTATGCATCACTTTGGCCTCCATTAGTGAATCAACAGATATCTTGGAGTTTTAAGTGCCGTCTTTAGTTGAGCCACTAAGTTCAAACATTTAAGCACTAAATTGTTTGCAGCAAAACAAGATCATCTTTGCAATAAACGATGAACAGAAAGACTCCTGAGTTCCCGCTGGCTTCTGTAACTGAACCGGCTGCTCGGATCCCGCACACTACCGGTGTCCTTTTGTCACCGCTGTGGCTTTTTTTTTTTTTTATCCGACTTACTCGTCTGATGAAAAATGTCAGACACGACTGCCTCCTGAACCCACTCATCTGTGCCCCTGACCCTATCAACCGTGACCCAGCCAGCGCAACCAATTCCCCGCTTTCTATCGGGTTTATTTTGGCTATTATGGTGAGCGATGAGGAGCTTTTTTTTTTTTTTTTTTTGTCTCTATATTTGGTCTTGTTTGCCAAATGTTTCCACCGTCCTGCCTGTTTACCAATTGTTCCAGTGGCTGCTTTTGCAGAGCTGAATGGGCTTTAAGAATGGGACAGGCGAAGGGGTGGCAAGGAGGGTTCATTTCCACATTTCCGCATTGCTGGATTAAATCAATTGGGTCTGATAATGCACATCCAGCAAACATTGACCTGCTTCTCAACTCCGTCACAAACAAAACCACCATCTGTCAGAAAACGGAGAAAATAAATACAACGAGGAAGGAGGGAAAACAAAGACAAAAGCTGCAAAGGATTCTCATCGGACCCAAATAGGTTTATGGGATTGTAAATCCCATTTATATATGATTGACTTTGTTTGGTTTGTTCGCTTGAGTTATGATTTCTTTCAGAGACAATAATCATATGCCAAAGTTGGATTCTCACACACACATACACAACTTTTGGAGACAGTGAAATGTGTTCAGGAGGACACACGAACTTGAATTCCATTTTTTTTGCCTCACAGAATCAATCACCTATGTTTTCTGTTAGAACAATACACATGGGGAAACCAATCATGTCTTTCAAGGTGGAGGTGGATTACTATTATTACTCACTGTCTCATCATAACTGCACGCCGGAGTTACAGAAAAGATTAATCACAGCCCCGTATTTTTTTGTTCCTCTCTGGTATTTCTGCTCTGAACATCTTCCATTCAGACATGGAGGGAGCGAAAGGGAAGAAAAGAAGTGTCGAAGAAGAAAGGATGAAAAGAAATAGATAAAGAGAGAAAGGCTATGTATATTTATATATATAAAAAGCATAATATCAGTTATCGCTACAAAGGGGCCAAGGTCTGGAGTTTCACAGTCTTTCATATACAACAGGCGCAGTAACAGTGCTGACTCTTTGTCTCTCTGCTGCGATGACACCTGCCGCTCGGCACTGTGGGAGCACGAGAAAAAAAAAAGCAGAGTCCACCCTGTAATATATTCTGTGCATGTGTCTGTGTGTGCGCGCGTGTGTTAAGGTGTGGGTGTATAGGTGACACATTTCAACGCTCTGAAGACTTCCTAAATCCTGTTCCAATGCCTTCAATCTGGTCTCAGGTTTCCAGCCAAGCGGCCCCCTGGAGGCAGCAGGGGTTCCACAGCATGAGGTGAGCATATTCCCCTTGTACACCCACTTATCTCACACTCAGCTGGCTTAGTTGTTCCATCTGGCTTTTGATTTAGGAGCTGTAGTATTAGGCGCCCCTCCCTTTTTTTTTTTTTTTGCACCTCGAGTCTACATGCAGGCAGGTAACGACGTGTACCCAAACTGTGTGTAGCTCTGGCAATTAAATGTGTCTCTGGCATACACGCTGCAAGTCAATATCTCTCATCAGATTGTCGTGTGCACCTCTTCCTCTTATATTCTAATGCTTTAAAATGTACTACACTTCTATTTTTTTGCTTGTTATCTATCCACAAATCTGTTTGTGTGGTGCTGTCTGAGCCACTCGTTTGTGCTTCGTTTGGGTTTAAACGCAGATTTTGAGAGAGTTTACATTTATGGCATGTGCTTTTTCATTTCTGATGGTTTTATTTCAGTTAAAGCTGCAGTAGGCACAAATCTTGAAAGGGGAAAATATAAGAACAAACCAACCCTCTCTGTCCTAAGCCCACCAGACAAGCATATGCACATGCTTCGAATACACAAGTTGTTCACTCTTTTTCATATGCAACCTGCTCTCCTCATGCAAAGCCCACTGTTTAACCTGTTACAGCATCACAAGCTGTTCTTACATTGTTGCTCTTTATGCTATCTCACCCACTCTCAGTGAAAACCCCTATGATTGCCCAAGGTCTCAAACCAAAATGAGGTACTAGGGTCAACTTTTCTCTCAAACCACTTGAATTACAATATGCTGAAAGGTTATGATGAGGTTCTTGCCCCCCTCCTCAAAAATACTGCCTACCGCAGCTTTAATTAATGCAAGCGGAAGCAGCACTTCAAATTGCAAATTCAGAATGAGAACAGTGACTGCAGCTGCTAACATCTCGCTTTAAAAAAAGAAACAAGCCAACAGGCTCGGAGAAACCCTTAGAAGATTTGGCCTATTTGTCAGACTTAAGGATTTATTTTTATGTTTGAGTCATGTAACCCAGATAGTTTTTTCCAGCTGGTTGTGATGTTTCCTTTTTCCAGCTCGAGCTTGAGTACAGTGAGTGATCTAATCAAGCCTTGTTTCTCGTGGCAGTGTCTTAAAATGTGTCTTTTTTTTATTTCTGTTACACCCACTTTTCACAGCAGTTTTTTTTTGTCACAAAGCCAATACGTGTAACATCCTATTCAAAAATCTGCGCAGAAACAACATGTTGAGAACTCACATTTCTTAGTAATGTATTTTATAGTTGCACATATTTTCTGCGTGTTAACCCCAAACTGATAAATACATCAAGCATATTTCTGATGAAATAAGTCATTTTGTCCACTTCCAGCATGATCAAGGCCCTTCCTAGCCACAGCTACATTAAAACAGATTTATTTTTTGCACATTTTATTTATTCTTTCAGAGGAATAGTTCAACAGTTTGTTGCCTGGCAACCTAATGTGAAGTTTCTTCACAGTTAGTCTGGCACATAACCCTTCTTAAAACCACAGGATGTCCTTTTTTTTTTACACTTCTGTTTCAGATTAAACAAACTAGATGTAACATATTAATTAGTGATGTTTTGAGGTGTTGTAGGCAGATTTCATTATTGTTGCAAAGAACCAGGCTAACTGTTTCCCTCCTGTTTCCAGTATTTGTTCTGAGCTGTGCTGCCTGTAGCATCATTTAAAAAAAATAAAAAAATTTTAGCGTGCAGACATTAAAGTGGCATCAATCCTCTCATCTAGCACTTGGCAAGAAAGCTTATCTCTTAAAATGTGTGCAATTTTGGAATTTAAAAGCAGTTATGTATCCCAAACTGCCCCCCTGTCAGTGATTTTATAAGATCTGTCATTCTGACTTAGCTGCCATCTCTACAATTCAAATCTTTCAGGGCCTCATAACAGAGTTTTAGAATACTTTGTGATCCAAATTCACTGACAGGATTTAATAATGGGGGAAACGCTGAATAAAATTATTGGAGTGCAAACAAATGCCATAATTACTGGTATCACTCAATAAACAAACCTTTATCATTCAGAACCTAGTGTGTGTGGTGTTTCTACAGTATATATTTGTGTGTGAAAATGCGTTTGTATGTTTCTGAATGTGTGCATTTGTGTGTGTGTGTGTGTGTGTACGCATGACGCTCCGAGGAGCCTCTGCTAGCTGCAGCATCACCCAGATGCTGCCTCCCTGCCTCCTTATCCCTCCTCTGGGCCGACTGTCACCACACAGACGAGATCAGAACAGAACAATGCCAGTGCGACAGCCTCCATTCTCCGTGGTGGAGCCTTGTGGAAAAAGGGGCGACCTTCAGCTGCAGAGCTTATGAAGGCGCTTCTGAATAGCCACAGTACAAAGCCCTGCATGTCTGCAGTCCAAAGCTGAGCGCCCTCATCATGTGTGTCTGCTTCAAAGCCCTCAGGAGATTTGAGTGTGAATCATGAGGGAATGTTATTTCTTCCAAGCCATTCAGTGGTTCGTTGGGTAGATGAGCACACCTCTTGTTGCCGGGTTTGTGGGTAAACTTGCAGTAATTCTCCTTTCCCGCGATGCTTCAGTACTTTACACTTGATCCCTTATATTGCTTCTCAGGTTTGGTCCCTAAAGCCAATCCATTCATATCAGCAGTTTCCCACTGTGTGTAGTCGTACTGTATTACTCAGATATTATCATTTCAAAGTGGTTATTAGCTCTGAGACAACACTCTAATATCACCACAAGTGCACAGACGTCCCTGCTCTGTAGGCTCTTAGTTAGTATGGTTTAAGATGCCACCGACTCGGGCACCGTCTTCTTGACAACAAAGGTCTGTTGAGTGATATGATTGGTGAACTCTGTTTGTGAAGCGAGAAACCCACTCAGACACAGTATACCAACGAGCCTCACGTAAACACACATGTAGATCTGTACCTCTGAACACCCCAGGAGTCGGTGTCTCCACTCAGAGATTACTTGTGCCACCACTCCACATGCATCCTGTCCCCCTCTTTGTCTCCCTTTCTTCCTCTCTCACACAGTCACCTCTGTCTTGCTGTTGGTCACAAAGTAGGGCTGTGTGGGAAGGAAGTGTTGGCTGTGGCTGTGGCCTCTGCTGCCGTGGAGCTGGTTCGGCTCCAGCACGGTACACTGAGGCCTCTTGTGCCCATAGGTCTTTCTCCGGCCCACCGTCTCAGTCCCGTCCCACCCCTTCAGCCCCAGCCCCATTGCATGCCCGGCCGCGATTGTGTTGGAACTGTACGCCAGTGGGCGGCCCATTGTTGCTGAGCCGTGGCCAATGGTGGTCTCGGCGGCCCTGGAGATGCCCAGGGATGTGCCACCTGGCATGGTCCCCGCCATGTGTGCCAGGGTGGTACCCCCATGCCCCAGCGGCTTGCTACTGTGGCTGTGAACATGAGTGTGAGAGCTGTGGGCAGCGTGACCATGGCTGCTTTTGAGTTTCTGGCCATTTGGCTTGAGTCCCCCTCCTCCTATGCCGGCTAAATGCCGTTCTGTTGGGAGGGTCGAGACAGAGGAGATGCTGGGCATCTCAGTGACGTAGGTGGCCACCGGCTCTGGAGTCAGTGGACCCAAGGAGGTCATAGGAGTCATGGAGGTCATCGGGGTGAGCGAGGTCATAGGTGTCAAAGAGGTCATGGGTGTCATAGACGTCATTGGAGTCATTTGCGTCATTTGCGTCATTGAAGTCATCTGGGTGATGGTTGGGTTCATGGGATTGGAAGTCATAGGGTTTGAAGCCATTGGGTTGGTGGTCATCGGAGGAGTCATTGACGACATGTTGCCCATGGAGGGTCTGGAGTTGCCCATGGGCTGGAGAGGAAGGCCACCTTTCGCTGGCAGCTCGACCATCAGTCGACGCTTGTTGTAGAGTTCACCATTGTACTTGGCAGCTAACAGAAGAGAGAGAGAAAAACAGAGACAATAAAAATGTTAAGCGGTAAAGAGCACAGCTGATATTTTGGTTTAAATGTTGAAATCTTTAAACATTTAATTCCTCAACACTCGGCCATTTGAAGAAAATAAAAAACATAAAACTCCCATAGAGACTTACTCAAAAAATAAGACATTCAGCAGCTTGAAGATCAGCTGCAAACTGAGACATGCACACATTAGAGCACACACACACACACACAAGCGGAAATTTAGATAGAAAACATCCCATCCCTTTCTACTCCCACAACTCTTTAAAGGTCGTATAACAAACCCAGTATACTTTAACTTTGTTAGTCAGCCTCCCCTCATGTAACTGACCAGGCAGGGTGTCAGGGCCGCTGCTAACGCCTGCATGCAAAGGCCTGTCGTGCCACCGGAGGAGTGAAATCAAAAGGAAAGCCCAGAATGTCTCCTCCACCTCGCCTCTTCCTCCCTTATAAAGCCAAGAAAACATCTCATTTTGTGTGGTGTGAAGGTGTTCAGTGTAAGAAAAAAGGACGAATATCTGGGAGGAAGATGTGAGACCATTAAAACATGTACCATGATGGTCATTTTTCTGACACGGTGCAGCTTTTTGCAGTTATAACAGGATAAAGAGAAGGTTTCAAGGACCGTATTAAATGCTGTAAAGTGAGTAAATAAATGTAGAGTTTATGTTTCTTCCGACTGTTAATATTTAGCTAATTCGCATGTTGCAGATGTACCATGCCTCTTCCTCCCATTGCCCTCCTGGTTCTGTCCACAAGCACGAATGTGTACAGGAAATGTTGGAATACAGTTGTGTGGTTTGGTCCAAGCCACTTTGTTTGCTTCCCATTTACACAGCCAGGGCTTTGGACAAACACCAGATGTTTTTTTAGCGGACACACAGAACAGACAGCTAGTCGACCGTGAGGACATTTATTGGATTGAAGTTGCATACTCCACCTCTATGGGTAGGGCACTCCTAAAGCAAGAATACCTTTTCATACAATGTTATTGATCTGGTTTTCTACATTAGATATTTTCAGATCAGACAGAAAAAGTGCAAAAAGTAAAGGAAAAAAAAACACTATAGTATGCACGGAGGCGGATATTCTGCCATCATGGCATGATGCCCTTGTTTATGCAGCTGCCTACAGGTCCAAACACTGAGATACCAGACATGAGGGCTGTCATGATGTCAGATTTTTACTACGAGTTTATTGTGGCCAACAGAATTCATGATGCAGAATTAATGCAATATATATAGAGCATTTTTTAAAAACAAATAATTTGGTTGCTGGCAGTGTCTTGTTTCTTCTGTCATCTCCTCCAACATGATTTTTCATGGCAGTAGTAGCCACACACTGTAGTAGTAGCTATTTAGCAAGTTACTGAGTCTTTTTATTTATTTTTTTTCCATTTTGAGGTGGGTGGTGAGCAGTGTTAAGGTGCAATACCACCACCTACTATGTGTCAGATAGTTACTGGCACTGGATTAGTAACAATAGCATCATGTATATACTACTGACATGATATCAATGTCTTCTTTTTTAAATATCATGGTTATTGTCAGCACCAGTAGATCATGACCCCCCCACTAGAACATACAAAGATTTTGTCTTTCCATACAGCAAAGCAAAGATCAGAAGAAAACCATTGGGACATCTTCCATTAAGGGCAGCAGTATTCCAGAGCAAGCGCACTCTTTTGATGCAACGATATGGATTTGAAGTGGTGGTTGTATATATGCAACAATCCTTCTAAGATGTATGAGTCCAGCTATAGTGGTGTAGGTTTCTTGACGGATGGACCTCTTTCAGTGGGAAAGGGAGCTGTGCAATTGCTGTGCAATTGTGCTGGTCCATGAGTGATATGCTCAAAGTAAGTTGCTCTGCACAAATGTATCCTATCAAAATGTGTCCTATATTGTTACCACAGACTGTATAAAAGATGAATGTAGCCTCTGGGTTTGAAAAGTGAAGCCAATGTGCATTTTGTGTAATGGACAGCAGGGGGCGACACCTGATCCCAAAAAGAAGTTTATGTTTAATTGTAAGTTTATGAGAAAACTATTTACTTCTTACTTGTTTGGTCGCCTCAGTGAAAATTTTCCTCATGACTTTATGGATTCAACTGTTAGTTTCAAGTCTCTTTCAATACAGCATGATGCTAATTTTGTAAATTATGGTACCATTTAGTGTGTAACAGATGAGGAGGCAGGTTATGCTTTTTGGTGTGGCCAAATCTCTACAACATGGATGTGGGCAGACTCATCACGAGCTTGCTGTGCCTGGTTTTAAAGACCAAAATGGCAGCGACCAAAATCCAACCTGAATCTGAAAAACAGTAGAAAATGGCAAACAGTGGCAACACTCATCTTTTACATACAGCCTATGTGACTCATTTACATGCCACCATAACAAGTGTATACAATTTGCAGCGACAGACTGGTCATATAATGTAAAGTAGTGCAGTCAGTAAAACAATGCGCCAAAGTTATTGTGACAAGTTACATAAAAGGGGTAAAGAGCATGAGGGAATACATGCATATGCTTCAACAAACTTAGACGTACACAAAGTCGCACCCAGCAGACACCAGACTGACGATGCTCTATGCGCCGGTTCAAGCGTCTTCCCTGTCTTTGTGTACCTGTGTGTGTTTCTGTGTTCCTTCAGCCTTGGAGCAGTCAGCTTTAATGCCTCACATTTATTCCTCTCTCTCCGTCAGTCAGCGTCACCGAGCTACAGTCTCTCTTATCACTGCGAAATGTGACCTTTTTTTTTTTCTGGCGGATTCGCGTTCTCAGTCGAGTCATTACTCTTTAGCCCCTTGTTGCCTCTACGTCCTTGAAGATAAAGTTAACACACTCAGTGAGTTTGCTTTGCCGCTGTAACTATAAATCTAGTTTATTGCTGTGTGAACGGTGAGAGAGTGAAATGAGTAAGCGGGAGGAGGGGGGGGTTGGAGGTGAGGATGGAAGGGGGGGGGTGCCGGGTGTGGGGAAGCCATGTCTCACCCGCCGAGTCACCGCTAGACCGCCCCTGGGGGTCAAACCTGCTGAGGCGACAGGTGAATCAATCCGGTGGTAGTCAGCTTGACGGCGCACACATCCAGCGGCGTACGTGAGTGGAAACGGAAAACACCGCTGTTACGCAGTGTGAGCTCGGCGTGCCTCTGCCTGAGAAAGCCTGCACCCCACAGAGACTAACACATTATGCATCAGGAAAAAACTGAGCACTGCTCCTCTGAAGTCCCTCAGTGCCAGTAACATAAAAACCTTATTAGGATTAGACCAGAATGTCAATCTGCTCTTTATTAGGCAATTGGGTCGTCTACTGCCAAGGTGGTGGAGGGTTTATTAATTGTAGAAGTCTTTAAAACGTTTCACATTTTAAAGTGCTTTTTTTTTTTTTTTTTTTTATTCAAACACCTAATGTATTCCTGATTGTTTTTTAGTATTTACTCTAAGTGGGTGGATTTCTTTGTCATAGTTCTGCCGCCTTAACCAAAAACATCCATTACTCTGGGTTTCAGTGGAGAGTTTTACTGTCATATTGCAAAGTAAATGCTGTCTGAAAGGTTTTTTTTTCCCCCTTGCGAAGTCTTTACAACTGCATGGTTGCTTTCTTTGGCAGGATGCTGGTCAAATAGAACGATATTCAGTGTTGTCACAGGATGGGAGAAGTAATTCAATCCTCCTCTTACGTAGATTGGCTACCATCTCTGCTGTAACTGTAGCACATAAACAAGACTATTAAGGCCAATGTATGCGCTCCATGTCCATGTATCTGCTAGGATGACGTAAAATATGTCATCCATATGAATCTCAAGGGTTTGCTCCTCGTCCATGAGCAACCCAAAATTTGTACCACGTGGACTTTCTGTAATGTGAGACTGTACATGCGCAAGAAAAACAAACAGTGCTCAAAGCAAATGATTTTTATGAAGAGAGACTGTACGAGGTGATTCTGGGTCATCCACACATGTATAGTTTTTTTTAATTGAAAGAATTATAATTGAAGAAGCTGCTGCAGGACTTTGGAGGTGCTTTGGTTTCCTTTCCACTGAAGGAGTCCAAAGCAGTGGGAAGTTCTAAATTCTCCAGAAATCCTGTGCTGTGTGTGCCTACTTTGCTTGACATACCTCAAATATATTAACACAATGCTACAACCCAATCTGTAAGTAGCTGCTGTATGCTGTCAAAACTGGCCCATATGTTTTTCTGTGCTCAATATGAGAAGCAATGTGACCGTCTGTGTGGACCTGTGCAGATGTATTGTAGTATGCATAGAACCACATCTGCATTGGTGCATATGTGCATGAATTGGCCCTTAGAGACACAATCTGTTTAGAAGAAGCCTTAATCGTCATTTATACATCACAGCACAGTGAAATTCTTTTCTCATAACCCAGTTTTTGTTAGAAGTTTGACTGTATGTAAGGATGGACGAAGCATCCATGCTATCACCCATAGGTTTCAGCATAGGAGACAACAATCCTGACTCATTCAAATATGAGTAAAGAGGTGGAGTGTGAGTGGAGCTGAGACAGACCATGTAAACATCTGTAGGCCGTGGACTTTCCACCTGTCACTCAAAGTGGACACACCCTTAATTATACATAGTTTTATGTCTTCACAAGTAAGTTATATAAAAATGAATCCCTTTTGCAGTTGTCCTACATAAAGAAATCATCATGATAGTCTATGGGGATTGATTTGGTTTTGAAGACTGTCTCAAGTGGCCATTTGAGGAACAGCAGTTATCAGCTTCACTTTGCAGCCCAGGAAGTTGCTGCATAGTCAGAGTGCAGGTTTACCCACAATATGGTGCCTCTGATAATATGAAGGTTAATAAGGACCTTCTGATTAGGAATCTGAATACTGCCTGTGCAAAATGAGTTTGGCATCCTATGGTCATATATGTTCCAAAATATGAATCTAGCTGACTTTGGTAAGGGCCTGACTTTTTCCTTTGTGCTGCCATGAATTTGACATTTGAATATCTGAAGAATTACTGGGTGGAGTCATGAAATTTGACACAAATTTACTTGGTGTCCAGATGATGCATCCTAGCTTCCTAACTTGCTAAACATCAACTAACTCCTAAGCACTGGCGCTGTGAGTCAATGCCAGGCTGTCTCCCAACATAAGACTGTTTGTTAGGACCCTTTGGTGTTACATTTGAACACACTAATTGCCCTTTAGCATCATTTTTCAATGCCCAGTATATAGTTCAGTACACTTACAGACATCCGTGAAACTCAGAAATAGACACTGAGACCATAGCTGGATTTTCTCAGCTCACTTTAAAGGCAATAGGAAGTTAGCACTTAATGTTGCTTTTTAAGCCAAACCAGGATCTATTCCTAAACCTATTTGCAGGTGCCTAGCTGATGTTTCTGAATGTCTTTGGTGATCCCATGGCTTTTTCTTGTACCACCAACATGGTCAAAATGGTACATTTCATTTTCTAACCATCACATTCTAAGCATCAACACCATAAGGATGCCACGATGGTAGCATTAGACTCAAACTCAGAGCTGTAAAAAGCCTCACAGAGCCACAAGTGTGGCTGAAGACTCTTTGTCAAGTTCAGGTATCACTTCCCTGTGCTGAAGTTAATCAGTAAACCAAAAAGGCAAAACCTTCTGTGTCAATATTTCAAACGTATTTGCATGCAAAGAGGATTATCGAAGATTAAATCGCAGCTCAAGTGAGAGATATGAGTTCTCCAAACACTTCAGATTTTCATATTGATAAAGATATATTACTACACTCAGTCTGAGTTTGAGGATACAACAGTAGGTAAGTGGAACTCTAAAATCTATAAAAGCGGGCTTTTGAGTTGTTGGATGATAGTGTTATTCCCTGATCCAAAAAGTGGTTGAAAATTTGTCACCCAGCAGCCAATGTGAGTTATATTGTTTGATTGTGATGTTGGAAAATCGATCACAGGTGCAGGCACAATAAATATAAAATTAAACCGAACCAATCCGGAGTCCATGCCCAATTATGAAGGATTTGCTCTGCAGACCATCTGTGGAAAACTAACTTATTAAGAAGCATGTCGGAACAAGGGCCGTCTCCTCAGGGTTTGTGGCAGTTGTTAGATTTAGCAGAGCATTTGTACATTAGACATGGCCCATAATTGGTCATTTGTACTTGTAGGAGACGGCGTCCTCCTCTGGGCTGAGTTACAGGCCTGCATCCAGGGACCTTTATTAGTCAGTTTTTGCCTCAGTTGCTGTAAGAATTCGATAAAGCGACCTTACATAGATGCACAGGGGGACGGTGGAGATGGCTATTGATTGACAGAAGTGTGACTTATCAGCTGGATGCTGGACCATTGGGAAAGTGGCAGAGGCAATTAAAAGACAGTTGGTGGGAGTTGGTTTGGGTTTTCGAGGGGGTCAACAGCCGCGGAAAGCAAAGAAGATGAAAAAGCATTTTGGATTTGTTTGCTGTCATCTATTCACTCTCTTCCTCTGTCTCTGCGGTAGCTTCTCTCTTTTTTTGTTGCTCCTCGCAAACATTTTTCACAGCCAGCATGTGACGTTTCCATCACCGGCTTCACAGTAATGGCAGTTTGCCTCCTGGAATCCCAGGCTCCGGCGCTGTGTATCTGCGGACAGGTTTCCAATCATTTCATAGGTGCCTCTTTGAATACCACTTGTGGAATGGAAATCTGTCAGTCAAGCGTGAGCCCGAGGGGGGAGGCCTCGCTTCAATTACAGAAATGGAATCAGATATGAGCCGCTATAAGGGAAGATCGAGATTAGCAGCCCAATGATTCTTTAAAGAGCGATACGGAGCGTGATGGATTGAGGTGGGAGAGGGGGGGGGTGTTGGTCGGGAGGTGAAGAGGAGATAGGGGAGGGGAAGACAAAAGAAGCAAAAAAAAAAGAAAAGCTGAGAGCAAAATGCAGTGGAGGAGAGGGCAGGAGGTGGATGATAAAGGTGATTGTATGAAAGACGGAAAAAGAGAAGATGGGAAATGGGGAAAGGTGGGAGGGACGGAGCGAGAGAAGAGGTGAGAGGAAATGAAGGGGAGAGGGAAAGTGAGAAGGGAGGGAGAGAAAAACGAGCCCAGACATTAAAGGTTAGCAGAGCAAAAAGGAGGCAGGAAGATGGTCTGGGGAGGTGGTGAAAGGAGGACCAGGGCCATTTTAGATACAAAGCAGCAGAGGTGAAGAAGTTGGTTTCGAAAGGAGCTGAAGAGAAGAACGCTGGCAGACACGTCCGGAAAGGTTTTAACAGCGTTTCCACACTGCTGTCTGGACACGTTTTAATCTTGGTAAAAAGAGCCTTGTAAAAACCCAAATATACAAATGTCCCTCATTGTAAATGAACCACACGGGTAGCTTTTGCACATTTTCTCCCATTAACTTGAAATCATGGACACTTTGCAGTACTTCCAGCCATCTTCAGAGCAGCTTTCTAGATTGATTTTATGGCCCAAAGGCAGCCGCTGCTTTCAGACCATGACAGTACATTATGAAAGTCTACTTGCACAGACTTAATACTGCCTCAGAATAACAATCAATCATAGTCAGACAACCATCAAGTCTGGTACATTTATGCTGAAGTTATAGTTGGTTGCAGGATTTTTTTTGTGAAGCAGTTGTTGATGTGGACAATGGAGCCATTTCAAACATTACAGTCCCCCACCACTCAAAAATGTTACTATAGCTGCTAAGGTTTAGGTAATATTTAGAGGGTTTCGGATTCTAGGTGGCATATTTGGACTCAGATTTGATTTACAATTTTAAACAACATGATTCTTGAGTTAACTCATCATATTTGGATACAGCATATACGTGTATCTCTTTAAGACCTGGTACGACATTGAAGTGTTTCCCCCTTTGGATCCAGATGTGACATGAGTGCGTCTCTTCACTAAACATGTGCGAGTCTTGGATAGCAGGTCAGAAGGCACATTCAAGTCTCTTCAGTGATTGTCATTGTTATTTTCATCCAGGTTACTGTTGCATTCTTCTTCACAGTTGCTTCCTTCGCTCGGGGTGTCCGCCATTTTCTGCAGCACATCTTTAAAGTCCCTCTCTGGTCTTTGTTTAAACCCCTAAAAACTCGTCTCTGTGTATTCAAAGTTACAAGTTTGTTGCAAGTCTAAAAATGTGCTTTTAACAATACTCAGCCATGGCATTGATTGCTTATTTATGTTGTGATTTGTCTCCAGCATATTAAAAAAAAACGCTACATGGACACATTAACAAGGAATATAACTTGATTTTCATTGAAGGGTCTCTAAAACTGTTTTGCAGACTATGAACAATGAAAAAAAAAATGGACAAAATCCAATTCCCATAATGCAATTTTCCTCCAACTGGTGTATTAGCGTGCGTCACAGCTGGTGCTAAAAGGATACATAATAAGTGTAAGTATACAAGCAAATGCTTCGTGCATCTGGTCGTAGCAGAAAGGAGTAGTTTTGGGATCTTACTGCATAACTTTTAATTGGGAGAAGGCAGCTTTTTAGCTTAATTTAATAATTTAAAAAAAAATATACGTATGCTATAGTCTTCCAGTATCTGAGTAAAGTATAATGTACGTAATTGTCTAGTTGTCTTTTGTAAAGCAGGCATCAATCTGTATGTTCTGGAGGACGGAAGAGGAAAAAAAAAAAAAAAAAAAAGCACTGTGCTCCACTGTGACGTTATCTCTCCAGCTGTAGACAACAACTGTTTCTGCTCCGACAGATAAAAAACAATGTTTGCCACAATGCTATACTGCTGAATTTCTTTGCAACAAACTGTGGGCTGAGTTATGTTCTGTAGCGGGTAGTAAAATATCTATAGTATGTAGAATCACCAGTTTTTCCAGTGTTGTACATGTTGATTCCAGGTTTTTGTCCAAACTTTAGTCTTTTTCTTTTTTAGGATTTTGTTTCCCTCTTTTGATTGTATTTCTAGGCAGCACACACAGATCAATCAACACATTAACACCACTTGTGTACCCATGAGTGTGTCATCGATTCTACAGTTTTCCTTTCTTGGACCACTTCTGGTAGCCACTGTATACCAGGATCACCTCATAAAACCTGCTGTTTTTGAGATGCTCTAACTCTGTTCTGGCCGTTACAGTTTGGGCCTCGTCAAAGTCACTCAAATCCTCACGCTGCCGCTTTCTCCTGCTTCCAACGCGTCAGCTTTGAGAACTGACTGTTTGCTTGCTGCCTAATATATCCCACTTCTTGACATGTGCCATTGCCAGATAACCAGATAATCGATGCTCTGCACCTCACCTGTCACTGGTTTTAATGTTGTTGTTATTTTAAGCAGTAAACTGATGCTAATGTATGAAGTGCATTCTCCGTTTGTAATAGCCATTTGACAAATTCCAGTAACTTTGATAGGATTTTCTTGTACCTATTATCCATCAACCTGCCTCATCTGTTTTCCCCGCAGATAGAGATTTCATCCATTTCCCAAAATGCTGTCCGCAATCCCCGGAGCATGTGTTGCATCCATCTGTTGGGTTTATACGCGATGAGATGAGAGGAAGCCGTAGCCTAACATCACAGTAAGGTTTTCTAGTTGAGAAACAGTGAGGCCGCGTCACGTACTCAAATTGCAGCATGTCGTGCGGTTGCACTGCACTCTGATCTATTGAAGCTCCCGTCAGTGGAGAAATTGGCATGCCTGCCTTCTCCTGTGATGGATTTCTTTTCTCCTTGTCGAATATCGGTGCGGCGTGTTGAGTTGAGAAAGACTCCTTTTGTTCTTTGATCCTCGGGGACTGACACCAAGATGTCTTCTGTTGGCATTTCAGATAACCGAACAATTTTCTGCAATCAAACGCCGCTGTGGCTGTGCTGAAAATATATCTAGACGTCGTCTGATGTCTATATTTGGCCAGTTTTCTGGGAATTATAAAAATACGCCTTCAAACGATAAAGTTGCGGGACTCAGGTTGACAGTGTTAATCATCATTTCCACTGATGTCCTTTTAGGGTAAGCTGAAAAATTGACGTGTCCACTTATCTCTTGTTATTTATTACTCATTCATCTGTTTCTCTGTTTTTCAATTTTGCTGACAGTTATATAAACTGCTACCATAATCACACTTCTTGATTCTGGGGCGCAAAAACAGCACCCCGTCGAAACAAGTGCGGTAATACATCTCTGTATCATGTCTGGGGATGAGTCAGGACCCTCAACATGTAGGGTGGCGTGTGGAGTAGCATTACAAATTGCACACTGCATAGTTAGGGTCAGAGGAGGTTCATTCGTGCATTTGTCATCAGAATCAATTTTACCTTCTGTTGCTGGACACACAGAAAAGAGTTTCCAACATTCATCAACATTATTTTTCTAATAAAGGGCACAACCGCGGACACATAACATCTTGTAGCTGTTCAAACAGATATCTAGAAGTATTTGTAGATCATATCTTCCTCTGAGTGGGCTGAATTCTGAAATCAAATAAGGGCAGGGTACCTGTCTCGCACAAACAAGCTGACAGAGACACTGAAAAATTGCTCGCGTCAGTCTTAAATGAATTCAGGTTATGAAATATTGATGCCACTGCCAAGTAACATATGGACACAGTGAGGCGAATTCACATCGGCTGCACTGGCAACCGACTCGTTTAAGTTGGCGGCATGCATTAGAAAGCTTGATAAGCAGTTTCTGTCTTACAGCACGTCCAGTTTTGTAGTGTAATCAATAACAACTGTCATATCTGCCCGCGAGGCTGACGTCCTGAAGTTTAGTCGCATCTTTCCTGAAGATCTCCAGGAAAAAAAAAGCATCCGGTGCCCTTTGAGTTTGGGTCAGAAAGCATTCAGTAAACTATACCGACACAAAAGCTCCAGGTCTGATTTTGTCAAGATTCGATGCCAAGATGCCAGAACGAATCGTGGTTACACCACTAACAAGAACAGGGCACCAAGATTCACTGTGAGGATGTTGCACCTCCAAAAAGTCACAGCTACCAGCATGACAACAACAAGAACTATCTCAATCTTTAAAAATGCTCTTCAGTCTCTGTCATTAGAAATTTTTTAAAATAACAATCAGAACTTTCGACACTCACCTACAGCCTTCAGAGAGGCGTACTTGTTGAGATCCTTGTTTTGCTGCTGCTGTTGCTGCTGCTGCTGCTGATGCTGCTGCTGCTGCTGTTGCTCGTAGACATGAGCCAGCTGGCTGAGGGCAGGATAAGGGTGCTGCTGGCCCATGTTTGAACCTGGTCCCACGTTGTTGTTAATCTGGCCACCCTCTGTGGACAAGGACACGCGACAGGACAAGGTTACGATCACGTTCAAGGGTTAACTCTGGAGGGGCACTCACTGGTCAAATGGTTTGCTAAAGGGGCAGCCTGACAGGAACATCTCTCATTCACATTTTCCAGCATCCACTTACATAACCGTCTCTTTTTTATACTGTATGATCTGCTGCTGCTGCTGCTGCAGAGATTCTGGCCATGCACCACTGTTCTCATAAGCATCCACTCATGGACTCTTGCCATCGCTCTACAGCTGCAGCCTGTTGTACGTCTTTGCTGCCTAGTACACATTTGGACACAATCCGGTGTGTGTATATATATATATATATACACATATATGCACACTGATGAGCTGCATCTGCTGTGAATTATATGAAATTTACCAGTCATTATATCATGCATGCCAGTACATATACCCCAGCTGGCAGGGAACGTTCCCACAACATTGGCTAACGTCACCTTCAATTCTGAATATTGATTAAAGGCTTCATTCTAATGTTTAAAGAACATAGTCAGGATATCTTTTCAAGTAATATTCCTACAAGGTTTAACTCAGGCACAATGTTTCGCTGCAACTTTCAGAGAATGTTTTGAGGACGTTCTCAGGGCCACAGATTATGTTACAAGATAATAAAAGAAGTTTCCAAACCAACATTTAAAAACTCTTTTCATGACGTGATCAAGACAAAAAGTTCTAACAATGTTCTTGTAGTGAGATATATTAACAAAGTTGGAACGTAATGCCGGCAATACTTTGAGGATGTTGTTGGGGCAACACTTTACAAATCTTCTCACACATGCATTCATTTTGCTTTCCTGGCACATACGCAAAGTTGGCTTGGTCACAACTCTTGGGCTGCACAGTGGCTCGGTAGTTAGTACCATCGCCTTGCAGCTAGAAGATACGCAGTTCATCCTGGTTAGGACGCCAGGGATCTTTCTGTATGGAGTTTGCATGTTCTCCCTGTGCAGCGCTGGTTCTCTCTGAGTTCTCCAGCTTCTTCCCACAGTCCAAAAACATGCTGAGGTTAATTGGTGATTCTAAATTGTCTGTAGATGTGAATGTGAGTGTGCGTCGTTGTCTCTAAGTGTAGCCCTGTGATAGACTGGCGACCTGTCCAGGGTGTCCCCTGCCCTGAATCAGCTGGGATAGACTCCAGCCCACCTACAACCCTAGTGAGGATTAAGCGGTGTATAGATAATGGATGGATGGATGGATGGATGGACATGGGTGTCTGCAGACTCTGGTGGCAGAAAGCATGAAAGCATGATGTGTAGTTGGCCTAAATTATTTTACTCTCTAGTCTGCTTGGAAGATGTGTTCAGTATATGCACCGTGCAGCCTATGTACTATGTAGGTATCTATATGGGCACACTTATGCTGAGGATGAATACTACTGGTCAGATGAACACAAATTTTGGGATGCACGAGGATGTCCACAAAGGGGTTCATGAAGACTCTTGAAGAATTGAGCAGATGACAAACTTCATATCGCTCAGACCCCAACAGACTGGATGTGGAGAAGTATTATTCCCTTCGTCTTCTCTGAAGTACTTTAAGATAAGATAAGATAAACCTCTATTAATCCCACAGTGGGAAAATTTTCATTGTTACTGCAGCAAAGAGGACAGTGCAGATAGTGCAAAAACCTATGGACATCAGCAGAAAAACAAAAGAATAAACAAGACACATCCCAAATCTGGGTTTTCAGGTGCTGTGTGAGGACTGTGTCTTTGGGTTTGAAAACATTTATGAAATACATCCGTCTTTTTCTCTGGACTCACAGGATTCTTCAACATAAACAGAAGGTTTGTCTTTGAGATGGAAAAACAATAAAATGCCAGCTACGCGGAAATATTTGATCCTCTGTTTCTCAGCATATCCTCTTAACAGTATTTTTCCAGAGTAGGGACCGTCTGACTATCATTATTGTGCTGACCGGACGTTATTACCACAACAGCAGCAGGGAAGAAAAATCTTTCACATGCAGACATTTCACTGTGTTGTTTTGGGGCTTTGAAGAATAGGGCTATTGTTCTTGGACTTAGTTGTAACATTTGCTTGAGTTTTGTGCACTCGCTGCTTCAAATGTTAAATACTCAGCAATCAGCCTCACTGCTTTGATTGAGGATGAAAGTCTGCAAATCTGACAGAGCCTGACAGAGATTTTGTAATCTGCTTGTTTGATTCATCTAAAAACGATTGGTAAAGTCAGAATGTAGTAGATGTAATGAGGTTAGAGAAATGCTTTTTAGCTCTACCATTTATTATTATTTCAAACCATTGAAAATCTCCATCTTCCATGTTGCCATCTATTTTTCTGCTTATCTGGGGTTGGGTTGGGGTAGCTGCAGTCCAACAGGGCATTCCTGGTGTCCCTCTCTCTACCAATATTTCCCAGTTTGATGTCCCAGGCCAGAAGAGATCGATAATCTCTATAGGAAGTTCTGTTCTGGGTCAACCCTGCGGTCTCCTCCCAGTTAGGTATGCCGAGAAAGCATCCAAGGAAGGTGTCCAGGAACCACCTCTGCTGACTCCTTTTATAGTGAAGGAGCAGCTATCCGATATCCCCTATCGCTATCATTGTCATTCATTTGATCACTACCCAGAGCTCATGACCATAGATGAAGGTTGGAACATAGATCTGGTACATCTAGTAAATCCAGAGTTTTGCCTTCTTGCCTAGCTCTCGCTTCATGGCAGTCCCCAATCCTTCAGTCCACCTCACCCTCCATTTTCCTGTCACTCGTGAAAAAGATCTAGAGATTCTTTAACTTCTTTACTTAGGACATCAACTCAACCCCAACCTAAAGGGAGCAATCCTCTGGTTTCTGGTACAGAACCATTTCTGCAGAATGGGAGGTGCTGACTTTTGTCCTGGTTGTGTCACACTCAACTTCCCCAGAATGTGCTGAAGGTCACGACTTGATGAAGTGAACAGAACAACATCATCTGCAAAAAGTAGAGATTCAGATTTTTCCAAACCTGACCCCCTCCTCACCATGGCTTCACCTTGAGATTCTGTCCATGAATATCACAAACAAGATCAGGAGTCCAGCACCCACCGGAAACATGTTGGACTTTGTGCTTAGAATATAAATCTTCAACCATTTACCTCTTTTTTAAGTAATTCAACTGTTTATCCTTTACTTTTACTGACATTTTCAATTATTTTTCTCTTCCATTACACACATTCTCAACTGCAGCCCGTTGTGTTTAGGTGTTACAACTGGGCTTCTCCACAATCCTTTCACATATCCTCTAGCAACTGCATAACACTCACATTTCAGGTTTTAAAACTATCAAAATACATCTTATTACCTTCACTGTATTAGCAGGTGACTGTGTGTGACTCTTTCTCACGACCCACTTATGGCGTAGGAAGTAACAGATGTCTTATATTAATTACAGCATTGTGGTTGCAAAATTAGATAACTGTACTTTCTTCCTCTAATTAAATAAGAGATAATTACATTTCAAAAGATGTGCAGTGGGCTGAGCAAGGAGGAACTCCTCTAGCAGAGCCGCACAGTCTGACTTTAAAGCACGGCCCGAACGTTGAAGTATAATGTGGGACTTGTTCTCTCGCTGCGCTGAGCCTGACGGATAATTGCAAATTCCTGTTACGGAAGGCGAAGGTATCCTTTGCTCAGTGAATACATTCTTTTAAAAGCTCCAATACTGCCACTTGATAATTTGAAGAACATAAAAAATATGTCGAGACAGGGAGCGAGACTATGAAATGAGAGTGGGGGAAAGTGAAATAGGGAAAATGGAGAAGGATGAGGATGCATAAAGAACAAAGAGGGGGGAAAATAGTTAGAAAGTTGGGTGGCAGAGAAAAACTATAAAGGAGATGTGTGAAGCTCAAAGTAAGCTGGACCAAAATCATTAAAGCAGAAAATACAGGACACAGAAAAGATGGACGATCTATCGAAGCTGTTCCTTTCCTCCCGTCTCTTCCCTTTCAGCCCCTCTTAAAGGTACTCATACAGATGGCCTTTTGTTGCTCCACAGCAAACAGAGACGGGGAAGATGCGCAGCTACAACCCGAAAGTATTGATTTCCTCCACCGTCTTCTCCCTCTTTTATCTCGGTGGTGTTCCGTTGAGCCACGAGTTGCGCTCAACGGCCTAAAAACCTGCACGGCTCAACTGTCAAGGCGAAGCAAGTTGTGTTGTTACTAATTAAACACTTAGCCCTGGCACGGACTCAAACCACACACACACACACCCTGACTGACAAGGTAGACGCAGAGGAGAGACAATTAAAAAAAGAGCATCAAAGTGAGAGATGGTGTGTGAGGCCATGTAGACGAAGGAGGAGGGCACGAAGTTCCCCGCTGCGATGAAACGTCCTGCGGTGTTTGGTGAGAATAAAAAGACACATTCAATCTGAGATCTCGTAGACAACAGCGAGGTGGAAAATGCAAGGTTGAGTCATTTTCCGACAATATTATTGGATTTGAATGCGACTTGCACAGCGTCTCTGTAATGCGTTTACTGGGATGGTTTGGCTCACTGAAGGCTGCATGAATTTAGGTAAACCGAAGTGCACTGTGGAGGTTAGAAAGGAGAAGCAGGGGAAGAGAGACGCCATGGATAGAAGGAATAGAGAAGAAAAGAAGCCGATGGCATCGAGTCAATATGATGCTGAGCCCCCCTCTCTCATGAATTTAATAGAAACTCCCCAGAAAAACAAACAACATTCACTCCAGTCATGATAAAAGGCGGCCCACTCCTTTTTTTTTTTTTCATAAAAGGCCAAATCGCCTGGCATAAGGTCACCAATTTTCTCATTTCATAATGGATTTTGTCCGGTTGAGGAGCACATTTGTAAAATTCAACAGCCTATCAAAGCACAGGTGCACCTCCTCCTTTGCAGGCAATCTGCCATGAACGGATTCGCAGTGAATCCATGAGCAGTCACGGAAATGGCTGCACAAAATTGCTAAAGCCACAGTTACACAAAAAAAAAGAGAGAAAAAAAAAGGAAATATGATTGTATGTTAATGCTTTATGTCACAAAGGGCATGACAAGATGGAAAATCAAATTATACTCTCACTGAGCCACAAAGGAACACCTGGTTACAGCTGTGGTGCAATTTGGCTTAAAACAACAGTTACACATTTTAGAAATATGAGGAACACATGATGTTACAGCCACATTCTTTTTTTTTAATATTAGTATTTCTCTCTCTCTCTGTCTCTCTCTCTCTTTAAATGTGAATATGTCCATTTCAAAAGCACTGTATAGTATTTTATGTCTGCACCTGCCAGTGGAGCATCATGATAGGAGTAGGAATAATTATATGTTGATTCCACAAAAGGTGAGGCCTGATGTTCTCTGTAATTAGTTGGAAAAATACATGCATATATCGTTATTCACAATCAAAAAAAGTCCAATATCGTGGAATCCTCTGAAATAAGCTTGTGTACTTTCTTGCACAGAAGAGATGATCAGTATCACTGTATTGTTAAAAGGCTGAACTCAGAGAAGTTGGCATAGCTTAGCATGGTGA